>NC_061113.1:145204857-145212357 GCF_002878395.1 Capsicum annuum
TCAATGTACTCTACGGATAGAGGAATAAATAGAGTTGAACATAGTAAAATAAGAAATTGAAAGATTTCGTTGAAATTGTTCGTTTGGAAATTTCCAGAAAAGCTAATCATAGGTTCTTCTCTCCATCGGAACAATAGGGCCGTTATGCTCATTACTAAACTTGTTGAAGAGATGAAATATAACCAAGGTATATCTTTTTGATCAGAGGTTGAATCGCTCATCAGAAGAAGAATTAGGCCAAAAATTAGGATACATTCTGGGAAAATAAAACTTCCATTGAAGAGAAGCAAATGAAAGGCTTTCATAAAAATTCTCATAGAATCGAGAATGAAGTTTTCATTCTGTACATACCAGATCATGAATTAGTAAATGCTTCCAATTTCCAAAAAAAAAATCCCAATTGTGTCGAACTTTCCATTTTTGAAATAGTTACGAAATCTCCATGAATAGGATCAAAACTTATTCCATGGTATTTACATGAGGTTCCTCTTTAAGAAAGTCCCCGAGAGGGCTTAGTTGATCCATGATTTATGTTTCATCTTTTGTTTCCTTTTTGTTTGTTTCGAGAAATCTATCGATCAATTCCAATTCTTTCTTTTTCTCTTGATTCATTTTCGATCGAGATGTATAGATCTTGTTCATGGATTAAAAAAATGTGCAAAAGCTCTATTTGCCTATGCTATTTTATGAGTCTCTTTATTTTTGCGTATAACATCATCACTCCCTTTGGCAGCATCTACTAATTTGGAACTTGATTTAAAAGCCATATTTTGACCCAGACATTTTTGGGATGCCGCTAATAACCAACAAATGACAAGTGCTTTTCCTTTTGTGGATCTTATTTCAATATGAACTTGATGAGTGTATCCACCTACACGTCTTTCTTTTACTATTATATCGGGAGTTACTCCACGTATTGCTTGACGTAAAACGGATAGTGGATTTGTTTCCGTCTTTTGTTGAATCTTTTTCACGGCTCGATAGATAATTTGATAAACCAATGATTTTTTTTCCATTTTTTAGAATATGGTTAACCAACATGTTAACTAATCGATTATGATAAATTGGATCGGATTTTGCTACTTTTTTTTTGCAGTACCTCGACGTGACATGAGCGTGAAAGGGGTTCAGGAATCAGTTTTCTTTTTATAAGGGCTAAAATAACTTATTTTGGCCTTTTACCCCATATTGTAGGGTGGATCTCAAAAGATATGGAAGATCTACCTCCAAGCCATACATACGACTTTCATTAAATAGGGTTTTTTACAGAATTCTATATGTATCTATGAGATCGAGTATGGAATTCTATTTACTCACTTTAAATTGAGTTCGTTTCCCTCCCTTTCCTGCTAGGATTGGAAATCCTGTATTTTACATATCCATACGATTGAGTCCTTGGGTCTCCGAAATAGTGTAAAAAGAAATGCTTCAAATCATTGCTATTTGACTCGGACCTGTTCTAAAAAAGTTGAAGTATTTTGAATTGTTTTTTGACACGGACAAAGTCAGGGAAAACCTCTAAAATTATTTTAATATTGAACCTTGGACATATAAGAGTTCCGAATTGAATCTCTTTAGAAAGAAGATCTTTTGTCTCATGGTAGCCTGATCTAGTCCTCTTACGAAACTTTTGCTATTGGGTTATCCATACACTTCACATGTTTCTAGTGATTCACATGGCATCATCAAATGATACAAGTCCTAGATAAGAATATACAATGCACTAGAATGCCCTTGTTGACGATCCTTTACTCTGACAGCATCTAGGATTCCTCGAACAATGTGATATCTCACACCGGGTAAATCCTTAACCCTTCCCCCTCTTACTAAGACTACAGAATGTTCTTGTGAATTATGGCCAATACAGGGTATATAAGTAGTGATTTCAAATCCAGAGGTTAATCGTACTCTGGCAACTTTACGTAAGGCAGAGTTTGGTTTTTTGGGGTGATAGTGGAAAAGTTGAGAGAAAAGTCACCCTTACTGCCACTCTACAGAACCGTACATGATATTTTTACCTCATACAGCTCCTCATTCAATTCTTTCATATTCATTGGATCCTTTTCTGCGCTCGAGAATCCCCCCTTCTTCCACTCCTTCCCGAAGAGTAACTAGGACCAATTTAGTCACATTTTCATGTTCTAATTGAACATTGTCCATTTTTATTATTCTCAAAGGATAAGATTATTCTATTTACAAAACATATACGGATCGAATAACGATCTTATATATAATAAGAACAAAAGATCATTCTTGATCAATCCCTTTGCCAAGATAACCTTTGAGGTACCTCAAGATCCTTTCCAAGTTTGAATTTGGTCATTTGGAATTTGGGTTCTTCTACTTTATTTTTATATCATTCCTTAAGTCCCATAGGTTTGATCTTGTAGAATTTGACCCATTCTCTCATTGAACGAAAGGTAAGAAATAAATCAGATTGATAAAAGTACCATGTGAAATCTTTGGTTTCCCCTTCCTCGATCCCTATCCCATAGGTACAGTGTTTGAATCAATAGAGAGCCCTTTCTTCTGTATGAACCAATATTATTCCATTCCAAATCCTTCCCGATACCTCCCAAGGAAAATCTCGAATTTGGATCCCAAATTGATAGGTTAGTGTGAGCTTATCCATGCGGTTATGCATTCTTTGAATAGGAATCTGTTTTCTGAAAGATCCTGGCTTTCGTACTTTGTTGAGTCTCTGAGATCCTTTCGATGACCTATGTTGAAGGGATATCTATCTAATCCGATCGATTGCATAACGCTCCCGGTAGCAACGGAACCAGGGAAAATATACAGAAAAGACAGTTCCTTTTTATTATATTAGTATTTTATATTATATTAGATATATTAGTATATTAGATATATTAAACTATTATATTAGATTAGTATTAGTTAGTGATCCCGAATTAGCGAGTCCTTTTTTCCATGATTAACTGTTGGCACCAGTCCTACATTTTGTCTCTATAGACCGAGGAGAAAAGGGGCCCACGGGAAGAGGAGTGTACCATGAGAGAAGCAAGGAGGTCAAACTCTTTCCAATATACAACATAGATTCTGGAAATATAGTTGGACTCTCATGTCGATCCGAATGAATCATCGTTTCCACGAACGTAAATCTTTGCCTGCTAGGTAAGAGGATAGCAAGTTCCAAATTCTGTCTCAGAAGGACATGTATTTCTATTACTATTAAATTCATAAATGAAGTAGTTAATGGTAGGGTTACCATTATCCTTTTTGTAGTGACGAATCTTGTATGTGTTCCTAAGAAAAGAAATTTGTCCATTTTTTAGGGTCTCAAAGGGGCGTGGAAACGCATAAGAACTCTTGAATGGAAAAGAGAGTAACTCTAGTTCGTTCCTTCAGAATTGGTAGTTAATCCTATTTCCGATAAGGTCAGTTGACAATTGAATCCAATTTTGACCATTATTTTCATATTCATAATAGTGTGAAAAGAAGACCCAGTTCCAAGTTGTTAAAGAATTGGCGTTGAGTTTCTCGACCCATTGACATAGGATTAGTTAATTCTATTTCTCGATGGGGAGGGGAAGGGATATAACTCAGCAGTAGAGTTTCACCTTGACGTGGTGGAAGTCATCAGTTCAAGCTTGATTATCCCTAAGCCCAATATGATTTTTTCTAGTTGGATTTGCTCCCCCGTCGTCGTTCAATGAGAATGGATAAGAGGATCATGGGATTGACGTGAGGGGGAAGGGATGGATATATTTCTAGGAGCGAACTCTGGGAGAATATGAAGTGCATGTATACAAGTTATGCCTTGGAATGAAAGATAATTCTGAATCAGCTTTGTCTACAAACAAGGAAGTTGTAAGTAATGCAACTATGAATCACATAGAGAGTTTGATACTGGCTCAAGATGAACGCTGGTGGCATGCTTAAGACATGCAAGTCGGATGGGAAACACGGGAAATGGTGTTTCCAGTGGTGGACGGGTGAGTAATGCATAAGAACATGCCCTTGAGAGGGGAACAACAGCTGGAAGCGGCAGCTAAAACCCCGTAGGCTGAGGAGAAAAAGGAGGAATCTGCTCGAGGAGGGTCTCGCATCTAATTAGCTAGTTCGTGAGGCAATAGCTTACCAAGGCGATGATCAGTAACTGGTCTGAGAGGATGATCATCCACACTAGGACTGAGACACGGCTCAGACTCCTACAGGAGGCAGCAGTGGGGAATTTTCCGCAATGGGCAAGAGCCTGACGGAGCAATGCCGCGTGGAGGTAGAAGGCCCACAGGTCATGAACTTTTTTCTCGGAGTTGGGAAATAAGCATCGGCTAACTCTGTGCCAGCAGCCGCGGTAATACAGACGATGCAAGCGTTATCTAGAATGATAGGGCATAAAGCGTCTGTAGGTGGATTATTAAGTCCGCCTCAAATCCCAGGGCTCAAACCTGGACAGGAGGTAGAAACTACCAAGCTGGAGTATGATAGGGGTAGAGGGAATTTTTGGTGGAGCGGTGAAATACGTAGAGATCAAAAAGAACACCAAAAGTGAAGCACTCTACTGCGCCGACACTGACAATGAGAGATGAAAGCTAGGGGGCAAATGGGATTAGATGCCCCAGTAGTCCTAGCCGTAAATGATGGATACTAGGCGTTGTGCGTATCGACTGATGCAGTACTGTAGCTAATGCATTAAGTATCCCTCCTGGGGAGTACGTTCGCAAGAATGAAACTCAAAGGTATTGATGGGCGCCCGCACACGCGGTGGAGCATGTGGTTTAATTTGATGCAAAGCGAAGAACCTTAGCAAGGCTTGACATATCGTGAATCCTCTTGAAAGAGAAGGGTAACTTGGGGAATGCGGACACAGGTAGTGCATGGTTGTTGTCAGCTTGTGCCGTAAGGTGTTGGGTTAAGTCCTTCAATGAGCGTAACCCTCGTGTTTAGTTTCCATCATTGAGTTTGGAACCCTGAACAGACTGCCGGTGATAAGCTGGAGAAAGGTGGGGATGACGTCAAGTCATCATGCCCCTTATGCCCTAGGCGACGCACGTCCTACAATGGCTGGGACAAAGGGTAACGATCCCGAGAGGGTGAGATAACACTAAAAACCCATCCTCAATTTGGATTACAGGCTGTAACTCGCCTGCATAAAGCTGGAATCGCTAGTAATCGTTGGTCAGCCGTACGGTGATGAATTCACTCCCGAGCCTTGTACACACCGCCCGTCACACTATGGGAGCTGGCCATGCCCAAAGTCGTTACCTTAACCACAAGGAGGGGGATGCCAAAAGCAGGGCTAGTGACTGAAGTAAGGTCGTAACAAGGTAGCCATACTAGAAGATGCGGCTGGATTACCTCCTTTTCAGGGAGAGCTAGTGCTTGTTGGGTATTTTGGTTTGACTCTGCTTCACACACCCCAAAAAAGAAGGGAGCTACGTCAGAGTTAAACTTGGACATGGAAGTCTTCTTTCTTTTCTCGATGGTAAATTAAGACTAAGCTTATGAGCTTATTATCCTAGGCCGGAGCAAGTTGATAGGACCCCCTTTTTACGTCCCCATTCTCCCCCCTATAGCGATATGGGGGAGAACAAAGGAAAGAGAGGGATGGGGTTTCTCTCGGTTTTTGCATAGCGGGCCCCCAGTGGGAGGCTTGTACAATGGGCTATTAGCTCAGTGGTAGAGCACACCCTTGATAAATGCATCGTTGTGCCTGGGCTGTGAGGGCTCTCAGCCACATGGATAGTTTAATATGCTCATTGGCGCCTGACCGTGAGATGTGGATCATTCTTGGCACATTATCATGGCGTACTCCTCTTATTCGAACCAAAGTTTGAAACTAAACTCCTCCTTAGGAGGATAGATAGGGCGATTCAAGTGAGATCCAATATAGATTCACTCATGGGATCTGGGAAGTCCGGGGGGGGACCACCACGGCTCCTCTCTTCTTGAGAATCCATATATCCCTTATTAGTATATCGACAGCTATCTCTCGAGAACAGGTTTAGGTTCAGCCTCAATGGGAAAATAAAATGGAGCACCTAACAATACATTTTCATAGACCAAGAACTACGAGATCACCCCTTTCATTTTGGGGTGACGGAAGGATCGTACCATTCGAGCCATTTTTTTCTTGACTAGAAATCAAAATGGAAGCAGGTTTGAAAAAAGGATCTTAGAGTGTCTAGGGTTGGGCCAGGAGGGTCTCTTAATGCCTTATTTTTTCTTCTCATCAGAGTTATTTCAGAAAGACTTGCCAGGGTAAGAAAGAAAGGGGGAACAAGCACACTTGGAGAGCGCAGTACAACAGAGAGTTATATGCTGTATTTGGGAAGGATGAATCGCTCCCGAAAAGAAATCTATTGATTCCCTCCTAATTGGTTGGACCGTAGGTGTGATGATTTACTTAACGGGCGAGGTATCTGGTTCAAGTCCAGGATGGCCCAGCTACTCCAGGGAAAAGATTAGAAGAAGCATCTGACTACTTCATGCATGCTCCACTTGGCTCAGGGGGATATAGCTCAGTTGGTAGAGCTCCACTTTTGCAATTGGGTCATTGCGATTACGGGTTGGATGTCTAATTGTCCAGGTGGTAATGATAGTATCTTGTACCTGAACCGGCGGCTCATTTTTTCTAAGTAATGGGTAAGAGGACCAAAATGTGCCACTGAGAGACTCTGCTGAGACAAAGATGGGCTGTCAAGAATGTAGATGAGGTAGGATAGGCAGTTGGTCAGATCTAGTATGGATCGTACATAGATGGTAGTTAGAGTCGGAGGCTCTCCTAGGGTTCCCTCATCTGAGATCTCTGGGGAAGAGGATCAAGTTGGCCGTTGTAAACAGCTTGATGCACTATCTCCTTTCAACCCTTTGAGCGAAATGCGTCAAAAGAAAAGGAAGGAAAATCCATGGACCAACCCAATCATCTCCACCCCGTAGAAACTATGAGATCACCCCAAGGACCCTTTGGCATCCAGGGGTCACGGCCTGACCATAGAACCCTGTTCAATAAGTAGAATGCATTAGCTGTCCGCTCTCAGGTTGGGCAGTCAGGGTCGGAGAAGGGCAATGACTCATTCTTAAAACCAGCATTCTTAATACCAAAGAGTCAGCCGAAAAGGGGGAAATCCCTTCATTCCTTGTTCTCCTGTAGTTGGATCCTCCGGAACCACAAGAATCCTTAGTCAGCTCCTTTTGAGTGAGATTTTGAGAAAAGTTGCTCTTTGGAGAGCACAGTACGAAAAGTTGTAAGCTGTGTTCGGGGGAGAGTTATTGTCTATCGTTGGCATCTATGGTAGAATAAGTTGGGGGAACTGAGAGGCGGTGCTTTACCTTACAGTGGATGTCAGTGGTTCGAGTCTGCTTATCTCCAACTTGTGAACTTAGCTGATACAAAGCTTTATGATAGCACCTAGTTTTTTCATTTTGGTAGTTCGATCTATGATTTATCATTTAGAGACGCTGATAAGATCCATCCATTTAGCAACACCTTAGGATGGCATAGCCTTAAAATTTAAGGGCGAGGTTCAAACGAGGAAA
>NC_061113.1:145217357-145232357 GCF_002878395.1 Capsicum annuum
CATTCGATCTAATAAGTACCTTGTGTTAGAATTGAGAAATTCTATGGCTCGGATATTTAGTATTCTCTTATTTATTACCTGTGTCTACTATTTAGGTAGAATACTCTAATCCATTCTTACTAAGAAACTGAAAGAAGCTAAGAAACTGAAAGAGGCCTCAAAAACATAAGAAACGGAGGAAAGTGAAGAAGAAAGAGATATAGAAACTGCTTCCGAAATGAAGGGGACTAAACGGGAACAAGAGGGATCCACTGAAGAAGATCCTTATCCATATCCTTTCCTTTTTCAAGAGGGATCCACTGAAGAAGATCCTTCTCCTTCTCCTTCCCCTTCTTCAGAAGAAGGGTTGGATCCGGACAAAATCGTTGAAACAGAAGAAATTTGAGTGAATGGAAAGGACAAAATAAAGGATAAATTCCACTCTCACTTTACAGAGAGAGGCTATAAAAATATTAATACTAGTAATTGTGAAATTTATGATAAAAAAGATTCTTATCTGAATTTGATTCAAAAATCAAAAAGTAGAAAAAAGTAAGTAATAAACTAATAAAAAGACAGAAACATAAGCTAATTACAAGAAGAGATGAGAAGAGATGCGTCCGGCCCCTATATATTTGATACCTTCTCCTACAATGAAACTAATAACCCCAACCCCGTTAGTCATCCCATCAATTACTCGTCGATCAAAAAAATGAGTAAATTCAGCTAAGCCTCTTATCCCACCAACTAAGAATCTTGTATAAAAAGCATCTATGTAAGTACGATTATATGACCAAGCATATATGCCATTTATAATTTTGTCCCACAGAATTTTCTTAGGACCTTTTTTAACAAAAAAATTAATTAACTCCAAATTTTTTAAAGAAGAATAAATGGGTTTATATAAAAAGCATTCTATAAATATTCCGAAATAAGCTACACTGACTGAAAGAACCGCATCCTCTAAAAATTCATTCCAATCCATAGAATTATTCGACTTTTTCTGCAAAAGATTTATAGATGGAGCTAACCATTTCGATAATATATCCAAATTAACTCCATCTTGGTTGAAAGGAATTCCTATTGATCCAACAAACAAAGTAAAGAGTCCTAATACAAATATTGGGAATAGCATAGTATTATCCGATTCATAAGGATAGGAATAAACCGCTTTATACTCAAAATGAGCAATAGCCATGAAAGGTCGTGTCATCTTTCTTTCATTTTTATCAATTGAATATTTAGTCTTTGACAAGAAATAAGTACTTTCATTATTATTCATTGTTAATAAACAAGAGTTTTTCTTAATTCCGTTTTTACCCCATAGAGATATTGAATAGAAAGGGGTTTTTTGTTTCCCACCATAATTTTGAAAATGAACATTTAAATGCCCTTCAAAAGTAAGTAAATAGATCCGAAACATATAAAATGCGGTTATTCCCGCCGTGGTCCAAGCTATTATTGTAAAAATTGGTGAATACAACCATCATTAAGAATTTCATCTTTGGACCAAAAACAAGCAAGAGGTGGAATACCACAAAGAGAAAGTGTACCTAATAAAAATGTGATTTTGGTAATTGGTACATGTTTTCTTAAACCTCCCGTAAGACCTATATTCTGGCTTTTAGCTGGAGAATATCCAACAATAGTTTTCATTGAATGAATAATGGATCCAGATCCTAAAAATAATAATGCTTTGGAATAAGCATGAGTAAATCAAATGAAATAAAGCACTTCGATAAGACCCCATACCTAGAGCTAACATTATATGACCCAATTGAGACAATGTAGAATAGGCTAAACCTCTCTTAATGTCTTTTTGAGCAAGAGCTAACGTAGCTCCTATTAATACTTTTATTATTCCTATAATCGAGATCAAATACATTATGTAAGGTATAACTCTAAAAAGAGGAAGAAGTCGAGCTACAAGAAAAATCCCCGCCGTTACCATAGTAACAGCATGTATAAGAGCCGAAATAAGAGTAGGCCCCTCCATGGCATCAGGTAACCATACATCAAGGGGGAATTGGGTGGATTTAGCAACTGCACCGATAAATAAGAGAACAACGCATAAAGTAACAAATAAAAAATTGACCTCATTATTATAAATCAAGTTATTGAATATTTCGAATAAATCCCTAAATTCAAAACTCCCCATTATCCAATAAAAACCTAAAATTCCTAATAATAAACCAAAATCTCCAACACGATTAGTTATAAAGGCTTTCTGACAAGCATTTGCCGCAATAGGTCGTGTAAACCAAAATCCTATTAATAGATAGGAACACAGACCAACCAATTCCCCAAAAATATAAATTCGTATCAAATTAGAACTAGTAACTAATCCCAACATGGAAGTACTGAAAAAACTCATCTAAGCAAAAAATCTCAAATAGCCTTGATCATGAGCCATATAATTATCACTATAAATAAGAACCATAATCCCAATAGTAGTGATTAATATTAACATAATAGAAGTAAGTGGGTCGATCAAGTATCCGAAGTCTAAAGAAAAATCATTATTAATGATCCAAGACCATACATATTGAGAAAAAGAATTGCTATTTATTTGCTGAATAGACAGGTAGATTAAAAAAATCATGACTATGCTTAACAATAAAACACTTTGAAAAGCCCACATACGGCGAAAACTTTTTGTTGCCGTTGGAAAAAGAATAAGTCCCGCTCCTAATAACATAGGGGTTGGGAGTGGAATGAAAGGTATGATCCACGCATATTCATATGTCTATTCCATAAAAAGTTTTGAATTCTTAATTAATTGTTTCTGATTCACCGGATCTTACCTCTTTTGAAAGGAGTCAATAAAAAGTAAAAATATGGACTAACTTAAACTAAATTAAAACTTAAATCGAATTTTCTATTCTTATCTTTTGCCTATCTCGATAATGTTTTATTTTAGTATTATAAATTGCGTATTATAAAAAATTCATTTTGAACTATAGATGTATTTCACATCTAGCTATAACAAACAATGAGGAATTTTATAATGACAGTTCTAAAAAAGCTCACTTCGAGATCAAAAAAACGTATTCATAAAAATATTTGGAAAAGGAAGACATATTGGATAACATTAAAGGTTTTTTCGTTAGCGAAAGCTATTTCTACTGGGGAGACAAAAAGTTTTTTTTGGTACACCAAACAAAAATAAATAAGTAATAAAACATTAGAATAATTTGAATCAACTTGAAAAAATAATTCAATATATTCTTAAATTATTCAGTTATTATCTAATTGAATAATTTAAGGATTTCCTTTTCATATTTGATATTGATTAGTGAGCTAATCAATATGTAATGGAACTCTATTCGCTTTTCTGATTGATATAGAAAATAATAGAATTAGGAAATCCTCTATTTACTATTCACTGAATAATAACTTTTTTGTTGACGAAAGAATAAAGATTGTTTCTATTCCAAGGTGGGGAGTTTGATTTTCCCCACCGACCTATTTGTTTGCAGAATTAAACTAAAAAAAAAATTTATATTTTGATTCTATTTCCATCTCTCCATAACTAGAGAAGAACGTATATAAAAATCTTTAGTGAAAGTTAAGAACTCATTTAAATTAATTGATTCTATTTTGCAACCTTTGTGTTTTGTCTAACTTTATAGCTTTTTATTTTCTCTGAATTATTATATAGACCCCATGTATATCTTGCCCTTAACCCAATAGAGAAAATTTCTTAATGAAATTTTGTATTACTAATTTTCAATTTTGAGCGATGCAAAATAGGTTCTTTTCTTTCTATTTTGTCATCAAAATCCTTTTTTTGTTTTGGATTTATGAAAAATAAATAAATAATAAATTTTTGATTAAACAATGAAAACAAAAACTTTTTGAGCTCTATTCCTAAATTGAATATAGAAAGGTTTAGTTACAAGAGTTCAATTCGCCGAAAGCATAAAATATAGGAAAGTTCCAGGTTAAATAAAAAAACTAAGACTCTAAACTCAAATCTAAAATAATGAACCTTCAACCTCCAATTTCTATTTTAACAACCTTTTATTGTTATTAATCCATTTGAATCATTACTAAACTAAAATAGCTTACTCAATCTCGACGATTGCTTATTCATAGGCTATATGAGTTCAAGACAGGCCGCTATGGTAAAATTGGTAGACACGCTGCTCTTAGGATGCAGTGCTAATGCATCTCGGTTCGAGTCCGAGTGGCGGTATACCATCTTCTAAAAATGATAAATAGATCTTATAATGAATTCAATTCCCAATTTCCATTTTAGAATTATGTAATTAAGGGAATCTTCTTTTTTAAGATTTTTATGATATTTTCAACCTTAGAGCATATATTAACTCACATTTACTTTTCGATCATTTCAATTGTAATTATAATTCATTTGATAACCCTTTTAGTCGATGAAATCATAAAGCTATACGATATGTTAGAAAGGGCATAATAATTACTTTTTTCTGTATAACAGGATTATTAGTTACTCGTTGGATTTCTTCGGGACATTTCCCACTAAGCGATTTATATGAATCATTAATTTTCCTTTCATGGAGCTTCTCCCTTATTCATATAATTCCGTATTTCAAAAAAATATTTTAATTTTAAGTAAAATAATGGGACCAAGTGCTATTTTTACCCAAGGTTTTGCTACTTTAGGTATTTTAACTGAAATACACCAATCTGGAATATTAGTACCTGCTCTTCAATCTGAGTGGTTAATAATGCACGTAAGTATGATGATATTGGATTATGCAGCCCTTTTATGTGGATCGTTATTATCAGTAGCACTTCTAGTGATTACATTTCGAAAAAACAGAAAACTTATTTATAAGAGCAATGGTTTTTTAAACGAGTCATTTTTCTTGAGTGAAAATGTTTTAGAAAATACTTAATTTTTTTTTTGCTAAAAATTATTACAGGTCCCAATTGATTCAAAAATTGGATTATTGGAGTTATCGAGTTATTAGTTTAGGATTTACTTTTTTAACCATAGGAATCCTTTCAGGAGTGGTATGGGCTAATGAAGTGTGGGGTCGTATTGGAATTGGGACCCAAAAGAAACTTGGGCATTTATTACTTGGATCGTATTTCCAATTTATTTACATACTCGAACACATAGAAATTTACGGGGTGCAAATTCTACAATTGTAGTGTCTATAGGCTTTGTTATAATTTGGATATGCTATTTTGAGGTCAATCTATTAAGAATAGGGTTACATAGTTATGGTTCTTTTCCATCAACATTTCATTGAATTCAAGACAAGTTATTACAAATACAAGACCGGGCGGCGTATTGTATGAACCAACTTGCGGACCGTGTGAATCATCAATACAATATTTGATTCATACGGTTTTATACCATATGTAATTCAATTTCATTGTTTTTACTTAACTTAAGTGTTAAGAGAAGAAAACAAGAAGACTTTTTTTCATTGTCCAAGAATGGTTTTAAAAAAAAACATAGGTTATTTTATTTCAGTCATCCAAATTATCTATAAAAAAATTAGATAGAATAACTTCGACCTTGTCAATTGCTAATGAAAGAATGAAATTGGGGTATATACCAATACCTATTACGGGTAAAAAAATGGAGGTCGAAAGAAATAACTCTCGGGGTCCAGAATCAAAAAAAGAATCCTTCGAGGCATTAAATAGCTTGTATCCATAGAACATCTGGCGTGACATAGATAATGAATAAATAGGAGTTAATGTCATTCCAATTTCCATTACAAAAGTTATTAGTAGTTTTGGAATTAAAAGATATTTTTGGCTGGTAATTATTCCAAAAAATACTATCAATTCGGCAACAAAACCACTCATACCTGGTAATGCAAGGGAAGCCATCAAAAAGCTACTGAATACCTTGAACATTTTTGGCATTGGAATAGCTATTCTACCCATTTCATAAAGATAAACAAGGCGGATTCTATCATAAGTTGTTCCCGCCAAGAAAAAAAGTGCAGCACCAATAAATCCATGAGAGATTATTTGTAAAAGGTCTCCATTAAGTTCCGTATCAGTTAGAGAACTAATTCCTATAATTATGAAACCCATATGAGAGACAGAGGAATAGACTATACTTTTTTTTAAATTCCGTTGGCCAAGAGATGTTGAAGCTGCATAGATTATTTGTATTGTACCTATTATCATCAACCAAGGAGAAAATATAGAATGGGCATGAGGTAATAATTCCATATTGATTCTAATTAATCCATATGCTCCCATTTTTAATAAAATTCCTGCTAGAAGCATACAAGTACTGTAATGTACTTCTCCATGGGTATCTGATAACCATGTGTGTAGGGGGATAATGGGCGATTTGACAGCAAAAGCAATAAAAAATCCAATATAGAAGATTATTTCTAAACCACAGGATATGACTGATTAACTGATGTTTCAAAATTTAATGTTGGTTCATTAGAACCATATAAAGCAACACCCAAAACTCCCATTAAGAGAAAAATAGAACACCACTCCATGTACAAAATAAATTTTGTAGCTGAGTACAGACGTTTCTTTCCTCCCCACATGGCTAGAAGTAGATACACAGGAATTAATTCTAACTCCCACATGATGAAAAAAAGTAAAAGGTCCCAAGACGAAAATGGTCCAATTTGGCCACTATACATTGCTAACATGAGAAAATAGAATAATCAAGAATCTCGAGTAACTGGCCAAGCTGCCAAAGTCGCTAAGGTAGTAATAAATCCTGTTAATAAAATGGGTCCTATAGAAAGTTCATCTATTCCTAATCTCCAATGGAAATAAAAAACAATCGATCTATTTATAATCCTCCACTAGTTGTATTAATGGATCATCCGATTGGAAATGATAACAAAATGCATAAGTCGTTAGAAGGAGTTCTAAAATACATATACATATAGTATACCACCTAATTACCCGATTTCCTTTATGGAGAAGAAAGAAAATTAAAGAACCCGCAAATATCAAAAAAACAACAATTATTGTTAACCAAGAAAAATAATTCGTAGTAAAGACAAGATACACTTGGAACAAAAAAACCCATTCTCAAAATATTTTTATTTTCGAGCACAGGTTTGTCGGTAAAAAAATTAAATGGATTCGAGTAGAGTTTTCTCAAACGTATCAATAAGCTAGACCCATACTGCGAGTTGTTTCATGCCATAAATAAACTCAGACACTCAAGAAATCTGTTGGACATGCGGATTCACATCTCTTACAACCAACACAATCCTCTGTTCGTGGAGCAGAAGCAATTTGTTTAGCCTTACAATCATCCCAAGGTATCATTTCTAATACATCGGTGGGGTAGGCTCGGACACATTGAGTACATCCTATACATGTATCATAAATCTTTACTGAATGTGACATTGGGTCTATACACTTTTGAATGTTATAAATTTTTGATCTAGTAAACTTGGAAACAAATCATATATTTAGATACCAAACGAATCAATGAGTTATCATAATTTTCTAATCAACCTCCTTTGGGATTGTTTTATGAAATATGAAAGAGGCCAAAATACTTTGATTTCTTATGTTTTGCAAACAAGATCATACCTTACGTAGCAAACATGCTAATTAAAATCGATTTATCAATATTAGAATCTAGATGATTAATACTAATTATTCAACAAATTTGATTGGTTGATACGAGTTGATTTTCTGTTACGGTAAATTGACGAAACAATAGCCAGTCCAATGGTTGCTTCAACAGCTGCAATAGCTATAACAAAAATTGAGAAAATGTCTCCTTTTAATAGACGATTATCAAAAAAATTAGAAAATATTACAAAATTTATATTAACCGCATTCAATATAAGTTTAAGACACATAAGGGCTCTAACCATATTTCGACTTGTGATCAATCCATAGATACCGATAGAAAAGAAATAGGCACTCAAAACAAGTACATGCTCGAGAATCATTAAACAACTCCTTATCAATCTCGACTCCTTTCAATATGAACAACAATTCAGCCAATTTAACTGACTGGTATATAACAAGTATGGAACAACGAAATATATTGGTACTAGATTGACCTAAAGTCTTTCTATTTATACAGTTGAAATTCAAATAGAATTGAAGGAAAATGAATGTGATAAGACAGAACAAAATTTTATTTGAATTCCAAGTTTTAATAGAAATTTTTTATTGCCGAGCTACAACAATTGGACCTATTAAAGCAACTAAAAGGATTATTGAAATAAGTTCAAATGGAAGAAAAAAATCTATTGATAAATGAATTCCAATTTGTTGACTATTACTTAGAAAATCTTGCTCTATAATCTGGTTTGATCTTGTAGTCCAAATAATACCGTACCATGACGTATCTGAAATAGTAGTAATTAGTGAAATAAAAAGACTTATACAAACCATCGAAGTAATTCCATCTCCTACGGTCCAAAGATGAAAATCTTTGTAATATTCTAAACCATTCATGAACATCACAGCAAAAATGATTAAAACATTTATAGCTCCTACGTAAATTAGTTGTTGCGCAGCATATACAAAATAGGAGTTAGATAGAATATAGAATAACGATGTACAAAAAAGAACCAACCCCAAGGAAAAGACAGAATAAATTAGATTGGAAAGTAATACCACTCCTAGACCCCTAATATACGACCCGATCCTAGAAAGACTAAAAGAAAATCATGTATTGGTTTAGATAAATCCATTTTTTATAAAAAAAATCAAAAATGAAGAATTTCATAACTTTATTGACCTGACTAGGAAAAAAGAAGTTTTTCTATTTTTTATGATACTTTTAAATTGTTAATTGAATGAAATTGTAATGGGTATGAATTGACGTGGATGTTTTTATTTTATTAGGCCACTATCAATTCTTTATTCGTCGAAAGAATAGTTTAAACCTATTTATTTTTTATATCATTTATCTACTTTAAAACCATTACTATTATAATATAGAAATCCGTTTTGTTTTCAATCTAAATTAAGCTAGGAGTCTCATTAAGCAACCACTAGTTTGAATTGACCAAGCAAAAATCTCATTCTTTTAGATATGAACTAAGCCTTCGTAATTCGTAATTTTTTTCGAATCAAATTATGGATTTATTCATTGTTTATTTGAAGTAAATTTGAAATTGTTTGAATTGTGTAATCATCAATTGCTGACATTAGTAAGCGACCCAAAGTGATTTGATTATAATTCAATTCGTGACGATCATAAGTAGAAAGTTCATATTCTTCAGTCATTGATAAACAATTTGTTAGGCAATACTCAACGCAATTACCACAAAATATATAGATTCTAAAATCAATACTGTAATTAAGCAATTGTTTCTTTCGAATATCAGTTTCCAACTTCCAATTAAAAATGGGTAAACCTATAGGACATACATGCACACATACTTCACAAGCAATGCATTTATCAAATTCAAAGTGTATTCATCCTTAGAAACATTCGGCTGTGATCAATTTTTTATAGGGGTATTGAATAGTTACAGGTAAACGATTTGTGTGGGAAAGGGTAATCATGAAACCTTGGCCGATTTATCTGGTGGCTCGTATTGTTTGTTGACCATAATTTATGAATTCAGTTATCATACAGAGCATATTTAGAATATCTATAAAAAAGATTTTATGCTTGTTTCTTTCTCTTGTTTGAGACAAGTCGTGAATCTAGAATATTGTCGTCTTTTACACTGAAAGAAGTTAGGATGAGGTTGTCAATAATAGATTACCTAGAGAAATAGGTAAAAGAAATTTCCACCCAAGATTTAATAGTTGATCCATTCTCAGCCTCGGTAAAGTCCATCTTGTTGCAATAGGAATGAACAAAAACAAATAAGTTTTGGCTATTATGATAAAGATACCAATTAGTGTTCCATAGACTTTACACCTTTTATTTATGCCAAATAGCTCAGGAACAAATATGTACGGAATAGAAAGATTCCAACCTCCCAAGTAAAGAACTGTTACAAATAATGAAGAAACTAGTAGATTCAGATATGAAGCAATGTAAAACAAATCAAATTTGATACCTGAATATTCGGTTTGATACCCTGCTATTAATTCTTCTTCTGCTTCTGGTAAATCAAAAGGTAATCTTTTACACTCGGCTAGAGAAGAAATTAGAAAAATGATAAACCCAATAGGTTGACGCCACAAATTCCACCCCCATAAACCATATTTTGACTGTGCTTTCACTATATCAACTGTACTTGAACTGTTAGATAATCATAGTCGATGATAACAGCACTGTGCCCATCGCTATTACAGAACCGTACGTGAGATTTTCACCCCATACAGCTCCTCAGAGGTCACAAATAAATCTAAGGTCCCTTTCCTACTCTTTATCTTGATATGTTTGTCAGATAGAGTCAAAATCTATCCTAAGGTCCTAAATTAGACCAATGGAATTATGTCTGCTACATTTAAAACTAATAAATAAGTGCTTCTGAATTTATCTCATATTTTAAGAGTTTTAATTTTTCTTTGTTGATTAATAACCTTATCATTAAATAAAATGCGCTTTATAGACATATCCTATATACATTTTAACTTCGAATTTTCAATTACGAGAAAAATTAGAGAGTCCATTAGTTCATGAATCATGACAAAAATTTTCTCTCTCTAAATCGAAATCAAAATTTAATTATAGGAAAGAAAGAATAAAAAAAAGACATCCCCCCTTTTTGCTTTTGGAATTTGATTCTTTTCTTTCTATTTTGATTTATTTTATTTCATTCCTATTTTCCTTTCTCAGAAGAAGGGCCTTTCTTTAACCAAAGTAAAAGATTACTTCGTTCTTGATAGTTATTTACTTACTAAGTGGATAGGAACATACTATGGATCAGAATCATAGGGAGTACTTCTTGATCATTTCTACGAACGCAAATCCCTAATTTGGATTCCTTTTATGTACCAAAATATCCTTTTGGATAACTTCCATAATCTCAATTACTAATCCTTTGTCTATCTTGGTCTTCCTACCTATTCACTCATTTTTGCTTTCAACCTCTTGTTGTGGAAATCCATCTATGGTAATAGACAGTACAAACCCCATAAAGTTGATACAGTTGATCTTTTGAACCCGCTTCAAGCTATCATGACAATTCATCAATCTTGTGGTAAATAATGTCTCTTGTGTATGTTTACTTTTTTCACCATTTTATTCTTGTACATAGGAAATGAGAATCAACCTTTTTACTGCAAATTTAGAAGCTGTTTTCTTTCACTCATGTAACTATCTCGTTTAGTTCATCAACTCAAATGCTGAGGAAAAATTAAAATATATATATAGTCAATCAAATCTTTTTATCCTTGTTTCTAGAGTTTCTAGAAAGAAAGAATTTGGAGAAATTTTAGGTCTCACTGAATCACACGTAGATATATTGATAACACACATAGAGCTAATGGTATTTCATAACTAATTGATTGGACAGCTGCCCGTAAACCACCTAAAAAGGAATATTTATTATCTGATCCATATCCCGACATAAGAAGTCCAGCGGGAGCAATACTTGAAATAGAAATCCATAAAAAAACACCAATACTAAGATCGGCTAGAACAAGGTGATCGCCCAAAGGAATTACTGAATAACTTAGAAAGATAGATATTACTGCTATGGATGGTCCGATATTGAATAAACTAGTATCTCCTGTAGATGTAACAAGGTTCTCTTTCAAAAGTAGTTTTGTCCCATCTGCTAAAGCTTGAAGAATTCCTAAAGGGCCGGCATATTCAGGTCCGATATGTTGTTGTATTCCCTCAGATATTTCTCTTTCTAACCAAAAAATTACTAGTACACCTATTGTGATTCCTAACACAAGAGTCAAAAGAGGGACAAGCATCCATATGATCCCATAGGCTTCTTTTAAGAATTCCAATTTGGAAAAAGAATTGATAGTCTCTATTTCTATTGTATCAATTATCATTTCAACGATCAACTTCTCCCATAATGATATCTATGCTACCTAGTATTGTTATAATATTAGCCAATTTCGCTCTTTTAACTAACTAAGAAAAAAATTGCAAATTGATAAAACCTGGTGGGCGAATTTTCTATCTCTAAGGAAAAATGCTCTGATCTCCTATGATAAAAATTCCCAATTCTCCTTTTGGGGCTTCAATTCTCACATAAAGTTCTTGTTTCGACAATTCAAAAGTTGGATAAGGTTTTTTCACTAATAAACCGATATTCAAAATCATTCCATTCAGGATCTTTTAATCTGTCAAAACATCGGATTTCAAAATTTTTGTAAGGCCCTCCTAGAATTCCTTCCAGAGCCCATTGAATAATCTTTATGGATTTCGTCATTTCACCGATTCGTACTAAATAACGAGCTAATGAATCCCCTTCTCGTTTCCATTGAACCTGCCAATCAAATTCGTTGTAAGACTCATAATGATCAATTTTATGAAGATCCCATTCTATTCTGGAAGCTCGTAGCATTGGTTCTAATAAACCCCAATTTAATGCCTCGTCTTGCCCAATAATGGCTATGTCTTCAACTCGCTCTAAAAAATAGGATTTCGGGTAATAATTTTTTGATACTCAACAACCCCTATTAAAAAATAATCGCAAAAATCTAAACATTTATCTACCCATCCATAGGGTAGATCGGCAGCCACTCCTCCAATACGAAAATAATTATGCATCATTCACATACTAGTAGCAGCTTCGAATAGGTCTATCAATTCTCTTTCTCAAAAAATATAGAATAAAGGGGTCTGTGCATCAATATCCACCATAAAAGGACCGACCCATAACAAATGAGAAGTGATCCGACTCAACTCCAACATAATGACTCTGATATAGCTAGCCCTTTTAGGTACTTGAATATTGCCTAATTGTTCGGGTCCATTTATGGTTATTGCTTCTGTGAACATAGTAGCTAAATAATTTCAACGTGTTACATAAGATAAATATTATATAATTGTTCAGTTTTCCATAATTTTCTCCATCCCTCTATGTAAATAACCCAATATTGGTTCACAGTCGACAACATCTTCATCATCTAGAGTAACGATGAGTCTAAGAACACCATGCATTGATGGGTGCTGAGGCCCCATATTGACTATCATGAGGTCTTTTCTTGTAGTTGGTACAGTCATAAGTTTTTTAACGATTCATTCTTCCATGAATTACTGAAATTGAAAAGAAGTTCATCAAAATTTAATCGAAACATATAAGTGAAAACAAAATGACACTTCAAATTAATCAAATTAATGAGTTTTTGTCTCTCGAATGTGCAACTAATTAATTAATTCTTTATAACGTACTCTATTTTTTTTGCCAAATAAGCTAGCCATTGTTGACATTTTCCCAAAATTTTCTTCAAACCTCTCTGAGATAAATAGTCTTTTTTGTGCAATTCTAAATGTAAAGTAAGTCTCCGTATCTTATTGGTGAAATTGAATACTTGAAATTCAACAAATCCTCTCTTTTCTTCTTGAGAAATAACTAAAATGACAAAATTTTTTACCATAAATGAATTTCCCCTTTCTTTATTTTACAGATATGGATTTTATCGAATTTTATCGATCAGTAATAATAATGCCAGTAATTTGAACGTGGTATATATACTTAATTTCTTTATGAACCCCTAATTTTATTAATTCCAATAAATTAATTAAATTTTAAATTTGATTCAGATAGGAATCCAAAAAGAAAAAGTTGGTAGGTATGTTTTTTTCATTCACAAAAGCGAATAATTTAAACCTAAAGTCCAAAATGAAGAAGATTCCGTTGATTCATTTCTAGATCTAATCGATACCTTATTGATTGAGTATCGTCTACTCGAATTACAGTCGAATGAGATGTAAGACAAGACATGTGTGCATTTATTTTCTTTCAGATACTCTATACGAGATAGGGTAAATAGTAATATCAATTAATTTTCAATCGTGGATACATATGTATCCTTAAGATACTGAAATGGCTACCATTGTTGGTATCAAACCAATAACAATTCATACAAGCTAAATCTTCTAATCGATAATTAGGCCAAACAAAGAACTTTAATTTAATTAATTCATTTTTATCTTTATAAAGAGGTTTCCTTTCATCCAAAAATTTACTCCAATATTTTACATTATTTTCATTGGAAAATACTGAATTTCTATCGACGTCATTCCAATTCAAAGAATTAAAAAAACTTCGAATTCTCAATTCTCTACTACGTCTAGACCATAAAATATTTTGAGGAACAAGCAAATCAAAATGATTTTTATTGTACTTGTTCTATCATTCAAATCCTTCATTTTGGTTTCTATCAGTGAAGAATTTGGCCAATTTCCAGATTCAATTTGACTAAATGATTCATTAAGTTTTTTTTACTAATTAGATAATCTTTTTCCTTTTTCATTTCATTCGATTCAGATATTTCTTTGAATCTAAATAATACAATTGGATTTGTGTTTGAAAGTTCTTTTTTT
Source organism: Capsicum annuum (assembly GCF_002878395.1). NCBI lineage: Eukaryota > Viridiplantae > Streptophyta > Magnoliopsida > Solanales > Solanaceae > Capsicum > Capsicum annuum. The sequence continues at coordinate 145,231,714 of NC_061113.1, forward strand.
ATTTTTTTTAGAAATAGAATATTTTTTATAAGCCATTTTTTGGTTTCTTTTGAAACTCTTTGAAAAAATTTTATTTTTCCTTTTAAAACTTTTCGAGTTATAGTTATAAAAGTTATAAAATATTTCTTTTTAAATTTTCCAATTTTTTTTTGAGTTCCTTAAAAATGGGCTCAAAAAGGAAGGGCACTTTCGGGGAGAACCAAAGGGAAGTTCAGCTTCCATTCCTAAAACTGTTAAAAAACAAAAATCATCTTTTTATTTTTTTCTTTTTTATCAGCTTTACACGGGAGGGGTACAATTTAGATATATGCCAAGGTTTTTGACAAAAAGGAAATAAAATTTTGATCTGAATCCCATCGCTCAACTAATTTTGTGAAAATTCTGTTTCTGATAATTGAACATCATTATAAGTACATTTAATATGCATTTCTCTATTTTATTCCTACAAATCCTTAGACCATTCAGGAAGTTGCGAGGATAACATACGCCCGAGATTTTTGGCTATTATCAACGAAGGTAATACAACATATTTTTGAAGAATTGATTGATTATTAACATGTAACCTCTTATTATTTGCGCACAAAGAATGTTATCCCAGGCTTCTGCTACCGCTAGCCGTGCTTTTTCCTTTCTGGTGTTCTCAT
>NC_061113.1:145237357-145239857 GCF_002878395.1 Capsicum annuum
GATCGGCCCTTCGGAAGAAGGCCTTCTTAGCCTTCCACCTAAGCTGCATAGTAAAGGCCCAAAGCCAATCCCAGGGAATAGTGAAACTTCATAGGGTCTTTCTTTCCAGGTGCAGGTAGTCTGCATCTTCATAGACATGTTTATTTCACCGAGCCTCTCTCCGATACAATGCCCAGATCGTTATGCCTTTCGTGCGGGTCAGAACTTACCCGACAAGGAATTTTGCTCTCGTAGGACCGTTATAGTTACGGCCGCCATTCACCGAGGCTTCAATTTCTGGCTCCCCTATCATTAGGTCACCAACTTCCTTGACCTTCCAGCACTGGGCAGGCGTCAGGCCCCATACATGGTCTTACGACTTTGTGGAGACCTGTGCTTTTGGTAAATAGTTTCCCGGTCCTGGTCACTGCGACCCCTTTGTGATGTGAAGAGGAACCTCTTCTCGCAAAGTTATGGGGCTATTTTGCCGAGTTCCTTAGAGAGAGTTGTCTCGCGCCCCTAGGTATTCTCTACTTACCCACCTGTTTCGATTTTGGGTATAGGTACCCTCTTGCTCAAAGTCGTTCGAGCTTTTCGTAGGAGTATGGCATGGGTTACTTCAGCGTCGTAGCTCCCGGTATTCGAACATTGGCTCAAGGCATTTTCTCTGGCCTTTCTTACCCTGAAGAAAGGGCAGGGACACCTTACGTTCTTGAGCTGATAACCATCTTTCGGCTAACCTAGCCTCCTTTGTCCCTCGGGACCAACAAGGGGTAGTACAGGAATATTTACCTATTTTCCATCGACTACGCCTTTTGGCCAGATCTTAGGCCCTAACTCACCCTCCATGGATGAACCTTGCGGAGGAAATCTTAGGATGTTGGGGCATTGGATTCTCACCAATGTTTGTATTACTCAAGCCGAAATTCTCTCTTCCGCTTCATCCACCAACGCTCGCGTGGAGGCTTTTCTCTAAGGCGGAATGCTTCCCTACCGATGTATTTTTACACCCTACAGCTTTGGCAGATCGCTTAACCCCGTTCATCTTTGGCGCAAGAGCGCTCAATCAGTGAGCTATTACGCACTCTTTCAAGGATGACTGCTTCTAGGTAAAGCTCCTAGCTGTCTCCACAGCCCTACCTCCTTTATCACTGAGCAGCCATTTAGGGGCCTTAGCTAGTGATCCAGGTTGTTTACCTCTCGACAATGAAGCTTATCCCCCATCATCTCACTAGCCGACTTTGACCCCTCTTTTTTAATTTTAAGGCCATACTTAGTATTCAGAGTTTGCCTCAATTTGGTACCTCTCTTGCGGCCCATACCAAAATAGCTCTTTACCCTTAGATGTCCAGTCAACTGCTGCGCCTCAATGCATTTCGGGGAGAACCAGCTAGCTCTGGGTTCGAGTGGCATTTCACCCCTAACCACAACTCATCCGCTGATTCTTCAACATCGATTAGTTCGGACCTCCACTTAGTTTCACCCAAGATTCATCTTGGTCATGGATAGATCACCCAGTTTTGGGTCCATAAGAAGTGACAATTACCCTATGAAGACTCACTTTTGCTACGGCTCTGGTGGGTTCCCTTAACCAAGATATTGCCTATGAGTCACTGGCTCATTCTACAACAGGCACGCGGTCAGAGCCTTGGCTCCTCCCACTGCTTAGGAGCTTACAGTTTCATGTTATATTTCACTCACTGATGGGGGTTCTTTTCACCCTTCCCTCACGGTATTACTTTGCTATCGGTCACCCAGTAGTATTTAGCTTTGCAAGGTGGTCCTTGCTGATTCACACGGGATTCTACATGCCTTATGCTATTCAGGTCAGAGCGTAAGTTAGTGATGCTTTCGGCTACTGGACTTTTGCCATCTAGGTTGTAACATTCAGTTTGCTTCGCCTAGAAGCACGACATTTGTATTGCTATCCTACTACCTCATTTTCACGATTTAGGCTCCTCCCATTTCGCTCACTGCTACTACGGGAATCATTTTTGCTTTGTTTTCCTCTGGCTACTAAGATGTTTCAATTAGCCAGGTTGTCTTTTGCCTGCCTATGGATTCAGTAGCAGTTCAAATGGTTACCCTATTCGGGAATCTCCGGGTCTATGCTTATTTTTAACTCCCCAAAGTATTTCGTCGATTACTATGCCCTTTCTCATCTCTGGGTGCCTAGGTATCTACCGTAAGCCTTTCCTCATTTGAACCTTTCCTTTCACTTTTAAGTCTATGCCATCCTAAGGTACTTCTAAATGGATGGATCTTATCAACGTCCATGAATGATAAAACTCATAAAGCTTTGTATCAGCTAAGTTTAAGAGTTAGAGATAAGTAGACTCGAACTGCTGACATCCACCGCAGGGTAAACCACCACCTCTCAGGTCCCCCAACTGATTCTACCATAGAGGCCAACGATAGATAATAACTCCCCCCCCCCCTAACACAGCTTACAACTTTTGTCGTACTGTGCTCTCCAAAGAGCAACTCTTCTAAAAATCTCACTCAAAAGGTGTTGAGTTGG
>NC_061113.1:145249857-145255629 GCF_002878395.1 Capsicum annuum
TTAATTTGATAATCGAATCATCAGTTTGGGTTAATAGTTTGACCCAAAATTTGCAAAGTCTTAGACCAAATAATGTCAATTATGTCTTTTTAATATAGATTTTTATTGTCATCTGATCTATTATCACCATGATTTGCAACTATTAATTTCTACATGGCGTCCTATCGATTTCAATCCCAAAAAGTGGTATCAAAGTAGATAGTTTAGGTTGAAAAGATGTTAAGATCAAAGTTGCAGCCAACTTGGTGATAATGAAGATTTTGTCCAACTGCATGTGGAGAAGAAGTTTTAAGCATATTTTAATATTTTTATTGTTTTATTTTTAAAATAAAAATAAAATATTAATTTTTAATCATGATATTTTAAACCTTATTTTTAACCATGGAAAGCAACAGTGATGAAGATTATATGAAGAATGAAGATCATACATTTGAAGAAGGTGGATCAAATTTTATTAATAAAATCAGCCAAAAGAGATAGATTTGTTAAGGATTTTGCCCTGATTCACTTTCCATATTTGAGTTTATGTTTCTTTGAAGTAAATTAAAAGTAATACCACAATTAATTTTACTTTTCTTTTAAAAAATAAAACTCTTTCATATTTGGCTGAAACACCCTGGTTTCTGGAGCTTAGAAAATTTTTATGATTTTTGGTCTCTAGGCAAGATACGACTTAAGGAATGAGTCATACAATTAGGTATAGGTAGTATGGTCTAGTCGTATGCTACCCAGTGTTAGTTGGTGAAATGGATGTAGTTACTAGAATGGGTACGATTTGGGTGGTACGAGTCGTATCGGTATATACGGGTTATTTGGTTACTTCACTTAATTTTAGACTTGGTAACTTAAGTTAGATCTGAGTATGAGTGGCTCACCATGAGCCATAAGCTAGGGTACGATTCGTACCCACGACTCATATGGTGGTTAATGTTCGAACCTTCTGGGATTCTATTCTGCTAGAGGTATAGTTTATGGGTGCTAGTCGTACACTTGGATATGACTTGGGCTTGGTTGTGTTGTACCTTGGATAGTTTTGGGTCCAAGGGGAAATCCTAGGGTATTATAGGTGGGTACCACTCATACAAGATGGGTACAACTTGTAAGGGTCAGTCGTACCTTATGAAGGTAATTAAATACAATTTAAGTGATGACAATTTAGACATTTTTTACTTCTCCTAATAAGGCTTCACGACTTATATTTGTATTGGGATGTTATTGGACCTATTATTATATTCTTAAACACTTGGAAAAACACTCTTAAATCCTCTCTAGAGTTTTGGGAAAGAAAAGCTAGGGTTTTATCTAAATGAGTAGATTGAGGCTTGTATTAGTGATTTCTCTTCATCATCATCTTGGTTTAAGGTATATTCTCTTCCCTCATTGTTAGTTCCAACTAAAGGTATGAATTTTATACAATGTTTTCATGATTTTAATGTTGTATGATTTTGGATTTTCAAATATGATTTGGGGATTTTGGTTGTAAATGCTTAGTCATGGTTTTCCCATGTTTTAATTATGCTTTTATATGCATTAATGGTGGTTTTTAATAATTGATTGCATGGGAATGATTATTTGGTGATGGAATTTGGTTTTGGATATACTATGCCCCAAGTGTATTTGATACAATGCCTATAATAATGCTTTCACTATAATATTGGTTTTTCAGATAGAACTTGTGAATGGTTTAAATTTGGTAATGGAACCCTGAATAATATGAATAGTTTAAATGGTTTTGGAATGGTTTGGCATAATAAGAATACTTGTGGGGTACATGGAAATCCCCCAAGTTAATTGGATAATATGATCTATGGGTACATGGGAATCCCTTGATCTTAAAAATATTTGGCTAAGGATAATACTTGTAAGTTACAGTCGATATGAAGATACCTTTTCTAATGGCCTCGGTTAATAATAAATGGATAATGGTTTGGTTGTTTGGTAATAGTTTTAATTGGGCTTAAAGGAGGAAGGTGTAGCAAAGTCGCTGAAGGTAGAGGTCTCAGAGGGATCAAAACTGGAAACTCATATTTGTCGATGTGAGGTTTGGTCCTAGTGATCGTGTGCATGATTCATACTTTATATCTTGGGGGATGTACTAGTCATCCCAGGTTCTTTTCTCTGGTCGTACGGCTTCACGAACTGAGGCCCTTTCAGCAGGGGGAGTTGAACCCATATAGCCCTTGGGTGGTTTTAGGACGGCAAAGCTATATAGCCCAAGTAAAATTTTTAAATAGCATGCTAAACCTAGTTCCTTTTTCCAGACATGGTCATATATATGTATGTATGTATGGGTTGTGTGCATATGGATGATTTTACTTGGTTTTCTTAAATGTCATTATTTTATCCTAATCCTGAGTTCATGCTGGCATTCACCTGCTAACCCATCTTCGGGCATTGTATCCCCACACGATACAGGAATCAACCATTCTACTCCTACTGCTTAGCACTCAAACATTCGAGGTCAGATTTTGGATTGTAGTGGTGAGCTTCCATCTTGTCGAAAGGCTTAATTTTATAGATGTTATCTCATATTTTGGATCAGTTATGCATATTGATTTTGGCTATAGTTGGGGCAGGTCCCAACTGGATTTTTATTTTCTTTTGGTTAGAGGCTTTTGTAGAACTACTATGGGTTGGAATTGGTGGGATCAGTGATGAGTGGTGATTTTATCACTCATTTGCACTCAACACTCGTAGCCATAGGGTCACATTAGGCACCATTGGCAAAGTCTGAGTAGCCATATCGTAGGTTTGCCCATTTTGAGCTGAAATATGAGACTAAGGCTTCGGTTGTTTCCATGTTTAGTAAGTTGTGTATGGTGCTAATGCAAAACAAACAACCCTATCCGTCCAAAAATTTTCAAAAATCAAGGCCATGGACTTGAGCAACCTTGTAACAAAGCTTTTTATCTAGTTGTGACTCTCCATAAATAGTTGACTTATTAATGAAATAAATACTCCAATGTTATCTCCTAGTGGGAGGGACATTTACTCCCCCTTGGCAAATTTTGCATGCCATGTGTGGTGAGATTTATGCACTCATCTCTGATATACTTATGTTATATAAAACTTACCCTAGTAGTCTTTCAATGCTAATTTTGATTGTATTTTGTTGGAGAAATGATCTTAGGCCATCTTTGTGATTTTGGAAGCCAATATTCCTAGAAGCCTACCCAAGCATCAATGTAATCCCTAGTTATCCACTTTGAGCCTTTGGACCATTTTTTGGTAAAACATTACAAGTTGTGAACCATTTTTTATCCCTCTTTTGAACCATACCCTTATTGAACTTAAAATTGCAACTTGAGGCTAAAATCCTAAGTTGGGGGTGGTAAAGATTGACGGAAATAAGTTTGGGGCCACGAAGTTGTAAGTGAAATGCCTATTGTGCCTTAGCATTGAAAATAAATGAATAGAAAAAGATGGGATCCAACAATGGAATGAATTAAACAAAAGTTGCAAGAAAAAGAAATGAAAGAAAGGAGGTGAACAATGGAAGAAAAAAGTAGGCAAGTGAAAAGAGAGAAAAACAAAGAGGAGTGGCCCATAGTCAAAAAGGTAAATTAAATAGTGTGATATAGATATCTAAGGAAGGATGTAGCTATGTTGTTCCCAAATGATATCCGACCCTAACCTGAACATACATTACAAGCTCAAAAAGTCCTTTCAGATCTTTAACCATTTACTTTTTTTGTAGTGGTGAGTGAAAAAGGGACAAGCCTATGGTATGACACTTATTGCATAGAGATTTCATTTATGAAGGAGAGAGTTTTTGCACTTAAAATTCCTTGTTGCATATTTGGTAGCTTGGTGTGTGGAATTCTTTTTCTTATAAGGTTGGCATATAAAAAAGTTGAGTGCCACCTTCTGAGAAATGAGGCAAATGGAGTATAGCTTAGTTGTGGTCAAAAGTGAGTCATTTCTAGAGTATTGGTTTTTGTTGCTTGGTTTCTCCTTGAAGTCTTGTGCATCTTTGGATATTGCATCTTATGATGAGGGAGTGTAGTTAAAATAGCATAGCCCGTGTGTATTAAGCTACTTGTGTAGTGACTAAGCTTGAAATTATTATGATCTTTAAGGCATAAAGTTTGGGCATAGATGATTGTGGACTCATGGTAAGAGGTAGTGTTTCTTAACGACAAGTAAGAGCTTTAAGTTGGGGGTGTTGATGAGTAGTGATGTTACCACTCATTTGCACTCAACACTCGTGCATTACCTTGTTTTGAATGAATAAATGAGGCATAATTGCGATTGAATGCACTAATATCAATATTTTACAGGTGCATAGTTGATAAAAGGGAAAGGTGTGGATTGGAGCTAAAAATTATCAAAAGAAAGCAAGAAAAGTGCAGTTGAAAACCTAGAGTAGAATGGCCTCAGTTACCGTGGTCGGGGTTTGAGAACCGCGATCTCGGCATTTAATCATGGTAAACAAGGCGCGATCGTATGAGATGATCGTAGTCATGGTAGCCATGGTCGCGGCCAAGCCTATGCGTTCGCGGCTTACCGAAAAATTGCAACCCAAGGGAAGAACTGGAAATGCACATTGCTGAACCCAATTTTTTGACAAAAAAAAACTCAAACCTTAATTCATATTCCACCTTCTCTAATAGTTAGTTTTTGGTTTGTGAGTTCATAGCCTCCATATTTGGAGAAAAAAGTATAAATTTTAGGTAAAGAATATATTGGTGAAGCCTCTAAGTGGAGGAATAGCTCACTTACATTGGAGATTTGTGGGAGTCCAAAGTTGAAGTAACATTCACTTAGCTTCAATAAATTATTTCAATAGATATCATGGGTATATCTTTTCTTATTTATCTTATGCATAGCTAGATCGCCCTCTTGGGGTTATGTATGAATAGGGATTAAAGTCTGTGTGGTTTGTTATTGTTAGCTTCTATGTAGTAGTTCATGTTGATGGGTTTTATCGTTGCTTGACCAATTTGGTTGGGATTTATGGGTGAAAGCCCCAAATACCCCTATCGGTTTGATAGGTGAAAGCTCCAAACTCTAGAAAGCTCAAAGCCATCTTCAAAAGAAGGGTTTTGGGTGAACTTTAGGGATCCATATCATCTTTGAAAGAGGGATGCAGAGACCAAAGCAATGGTAGACAATTATGTGTATAGTTTGCTGATTTGTCACTATCATAGACATAAGGGTAGTTATGAAGTTAAATATACCATGGGTATTATCCTAGAAATAAGGATGCCGGGTTTGGTTACCAATTATTGAACACATCCATTAGGTATTTGAAAAAATCAATGGGTGAAAGTTTGATCTTTTGTTGAAAGACTAGCATCAAAACCTATAACTAAACCTACCCATATTTGACCTACTAATAATGAAGTTAACTATTAGTATCCACATGTCACTTCCCTTAGTAATACATAATCTCTAGATCCATACCTAATTGATAAAACTCAAATTATTCATAGCCCCAAATTTATGCAAGAAAAAACAAAAAAAGAAACATTAGTGTTGATACTTATCTCCCCCATTTTTATCTTGTGAAATATTGGTTTGAATTTAACAAGTATCCATTATTTTGAAATAACTTGATTTCCACTCACATTGTTCCTCGGGGATTCGACCCCGACTTAAAAGTTAGGTAATTATAATGACGACGAATGCCTTAAACTTAAATTGACATGTAAGTTGATCGTTATCATAAATGGCACCATTGACGGGAAAAATTTGGTGGATTAAGTTAGTTTGAAATTTTAGCTTACTTACTTGAATTCAAGCTTGTAAATATTTGTTTGTGATTTTCTT
>NC_061113.1:145255729-145265506 GCF_002878395.1 Capsicum annuum
AAAAAAAAAAAACATTAGCGTTGATACTTATCCCCTCAATTTTTATCTTTGTGTAATATTGGTTTGAATTTAACATGTATCCATTATATCAAATTAATGTTTTTGACGATGATCGGCTTACACTTAAATTAACATGTAAGTTAAGCATTATAAATCGGTATTAGTGTCATCCTTAGCATTGATATTGGTACTGGGGTTGATACCAATTGTCCTCTTTTACTTTGGGATTATATATTTAACTATTTATAGAACTTATTTAGTTATGGTCAGATGTATGGTTTTGGTTTGGCTTGTAATCCTATCCCAAAGTCTTCATGTGATCCATTAAACTATCTTGTTATATGCTCAAAATTTAGCCAACTTAGGGAAAGCGACTGGAGGTTTGGTTGGGTAACGGGGGTGGTCTCCGATCTCGGTCAGACTTGGGACACCCATTATGATAAGGCCCCAGGTCGGGTCATATTAAGTTCGAATCATAGCCTTAGGTTCATGGGCAATTGGGACTCCACAAAGCCGTATCTGGTAGAGTCTCTTTTAAAGGCGTGTAGTTCGCCACACTCACAAAAGAGAGACTACAAAGCATTTAGGAATATCTCACTTTCTTGGTATTATATTTTCAAGCTTGGAGTCTAAGTCCTGGAATTTTTCTCTAATCCTTGGTTGTTCACTTTTTAGGTCATGCCTCAACAATCTAGAACACAAGGTAATTATTCAGTCCTATCTGGGGATGATGTTGATGGGGTACGTCCTACACCGGTAATTTGCACTCCTTTTCAGGGTCCTATCTCTGATAGTTATGGAGTTCCTCTAGTTGGTACTAGTCATTCTCGAGGTGAGGTAACTTATACAGAATTTTGCCAATCTATCTACGAAATTGCTCAATTAGTTTCTTCTCAGGCTTAGCAGGATGCGTCTGGTGGGTTGTCTACTGAGGCTACAATGTTTGGCCAGTTTATGAAGCTGAACCTCCTACTTTTAGTGAAGTTAAGGCGGAGGAGGATCCTCAGGGTTTCTTGGAATAAATAGAGATGATATTTAGGGTAATGCAGGCTACTAATATGGAAGGTGTATACTTTGCAGCTTATCAGCTCAAGGATGTTGCATATCAATGGTATGAGAAGTGTGATAGCGATAGAGGTGATGTGGAGGAGTTGTCCTTGTGGGATGTTTTTTCTAGTACTTTTCTGGATCATTTCTTTCCTCAAGAGCTGAGAGAAGAAAAAATGGAGGAGTTTGTGAATCTCAAGCAAGGTAAGATATCTGTCAAGGAATATGCGTAAAAGTTTCATCAGATGTCAAGGTATGCTCCTAATTTAGTAGCTGACATGAGGGCAAGGATGAGATAGTTCACTTCTAGGCTATCTCGAGACTTGATCCACAAAAACAAGACTGCTTTGCTGATCAAGGATATGGATATTTTGAGGTTAGTTGTCCACATGAAGTAGGTAAAGGATAAAAAAGAGGAACAGAAGAAGTTTAGCAAAAGGATGGTAAGAGAGTAAGTTCTACGAGTAGAGTGGTGCTCAGCATTAGGGTGGTCGGGATGGAGGTAAATGGATGAAGAAGAAGTAGGGGAATTCTAGATCCTTCTCTATTGCTAGCGCTTCTTACCAAGGCAGTCGAGGGATTGGCGTCCTCAAGTTGGTGATAATTTTTGGGCACAGGGTGCCCAATCTTAGGCAAGTGGGGGTTAGTTAGCTTCTTTATGCTGATTTTGTGGTCGTCTTCATTGGAAATGTGGTCAGCTAGGCCATATGCTAAAGAATTGTTCGGTTGGTAAGGGAGCTTCGGGAGCAGTTAATGCTCTAGTTGCTTTATCTTCTGCTTCTGCACCTAGTGGTGTGGCTTTGGTGTCTACTCCTGCTTCTAGTACCAGCACAGGCCAAAATAGATTGTATGCTCTTATGTCTCGGTAGAAATCTAAGGTGTCACCTGATGTCGTTACTGGTACATTACAACTCTTTTCTCGTGATGTGTATTGTGTGTTTGATTTGGGGTCCACTATTTCCTATGTGACCCCAGATGTGGTTGTATGTATTAGTTTTGATCTTGAGGTTGTTTCGGATCCTTTTTCTATTTTTACCCAGTTGGTGACTTGGTTATTGCTTAGAGAGTCTACAGGAGGTGTGGTATCTGTTAGTGGTAGGCAGACTTTGGTGGATTTGCTTAAATTGGATATGGTAGACTTTAATAACATTTTGGGGATGGATTCGTTACACTCTTATTACGTGCCTTTGGATTGTAGGACCCGTAAGTTTGTCTTTAGGTTCCCTCGTGAACTGGTTATAGAGTGGGAGGGTGGTTAACTACCTCCTAGGGGGAGGTTTATTTCTTATATTAAAGCTCAGAGGTTAATTTCTAAAGGTTATCTTTATCACTTGTTCCGGGTTAAAGATTCTAACTCGGAGGGTCCTTTTTTCATTTCGTTTCGGTGGTAAAATAGTTTCCTGAGGTCTTTCCGAATAATTTTTTTAGTGTTCCCCCGGATAGGGAAATAGAGTTTGGTATTGATTTGGTTCAAGACATCCGTCCAATATCTATTCCTCCTTATGGAATGGCTCTGGCTGAGTTGAGGAACTCAAGGAGCAACTTAAGGATCTTCTGGATAAGGGGTTCCTTTATCCTAGTGTATCCCTCATAACACTCAACTTACACATCAATTTAAGTGCAAGTCAGTCGTCTTCAATATATTTACCCAACTTTGGAGTTAGGGTCAAATCCACAAGGAACAATGTTAGTGAAAATCAAGTGTAATACCCCAAAAAATTTTCTTCGTAAAGATTTCGTGAGAATCGTATCGAGTTCTACGCTTTAGAGCGATCCATAAATTTTATGTGTAGTATTTCTAAGATGTTTACCTACCATTGCATAGATTATCGAATAAGCTTTCCAACGATATGTAGATCATAAAAAACGGACACTCGAGCGATGAGTTACGACCATTCCGATCGAACTGTGAACAGTAAAACGTGCAGGAAAAAAAGTACTGAGGCCTGGCATATTTTGCTCCAACTTTAAACGATCATAAATCCTTTTACATAATGATCTGGGTGATCTACTATATATCAATGGAAAGCTCTGCGAGTCCTCTTTCCAATGAAATTGGTTTCATCCAATTTGTCTATCAGAGCAAAAAGTCATGGTCGATCTATTTTAACCAATCAAAAGTGAATTTTTGGATCAACTTCAAACGAGCATAACTCCTCGTACACAATGATCTGGGTGAGATACTATATATCAACGGAAATATATGAGAGTCCTCTTTCTAATGAAGTTAGTTTCATCCAATTTGGATATCGGAGTAAAACGTTATGGTTGATCTACTTCAAACTATCAAAACAGTCCACCAAAGGACAGATGCGAGAATCATTTGATTTTTAGGGGCATTTTGGTTATTCCCCCTCACCCAAAATTCATTCAAACCCTATATTAAGGCTTATTAGAAGCATTAAATGTTATATTTCATCAAATTCCCTCAAAAAGAAAACCCTAAGCTCCTACATCCAACTTCAAGAACCTCCAAAGTTCACCATTAATTCTGCAACTTTATTCAAGATTCCAAGTTCCTAGTTCAAGAACTTCAAGAACCTCCAAAGTTCACCATTAATTCTGCAAATTTATTCAAGATTCCAAGTTCCTAGTTCAAGAACTCCAAGAACCATCATTCAAAGGTACGATTAACATCTCAAAAACGAGTACCGATCTAAAGTTCATCGTTCAAGGTATGTGGGATTTTTTAACAAGAACTCTCTTTTGCTCTTATGCCCAAAAGTAATTTTCTTTAAAAGGCATGATTTTTATTTGATTTTTATAAAATTGAAGCATGAATCCATATCTTATGATGATTATTATGAAATCTTGATGTTTATGATTTTGAAAGATGAATTTACATGTGTGGTGACATAAAGAATGAATCTTGAACGATATTTATCATGATTTTGATATTTGGATCGTGAATCCCCATTGGAAATTGTGTTTTTTTGAGAAAGTGTGTGCTATAAGCACGTTGATGTTGAATATTTGAGATATTTTGAATGATTAACTCGACTGTGAAAGAAATCCACGTTTTTATTGATTATGATAAAGGGGTAGCAAATTGGCTCCTGATGAAAATTATTGAAGTGTTTATTATGGAATTTTTTTAATATGAGCCTGAGGCTGATTTAAATTTCTGAGCTAAGTGTGGGAGTAATATTTAGCATCGAGTGAGAGGTATAAAGTGACCTTACTTCCATAGAACTATGTGCCCCCATAGAATGTGAGCCTGAGGCTGATTTATATAGTGATCAGTAGTGTTTTTGAATTGATACTGAAAGTCCTACTCCGATGGCAAGGATAGGACGGCTCTCCCCAACGTGGGTTGGATGTTGGGCTCCATGTGGTTCACATAGTTTATGTCGGTTATAGGATCTCCCAATGTGTGTGTGTACACTTCTATCTGAGATGAAAACATATTTGCTTAAAAGGCTGAGTTAGAGAAAGTCATTATTCTTAAAAGATTTAAAGAATATATTCTAATGAGAATTAACATGAGATTTGATTGTGTTGATGATTTGAAATTGAGATGAAAGTGAATTGAGAACGTATTGTAATGGCTCTCTTGTTTTACTTTACATGTATTATTCATCCATGATTTTAATGATTTAATTCGAGCTGAGTCATCTATATCAGCATGCATAATTTTATAAATTGTGATGATATTAAGATATTATTTTATATATGCATTGCACCCCCATATGCTCGATATTTTTCCATGGTACTGACCCATATATTTATTTGTGGGATATATTTTCTCGAAATGTAGGTACAAGGTATAGTTGTACCTTCAGATCCAGTTAGTTCGTGGTATCCAGTCAGCAGGTGATGAGTCCTTTTGATTCAAGGGCTTAGGTTAGTTATGCAGAGTTTATAGTGTTATATTTTCTTTATTCAGTCGTATTGAGTTGGGGTAGTAGGGAGTCATGACCTGGCTACCTACAGTTAGTACTAGTAGAGGCTTCATAGACAGTCAGTAGAAGTTGATGTATTTTGTTTCAATTTTGGTTATAAAGGCAGAATTGTAATCTTGTAAAATTCCATTTTTGTATCGATCAAATTCAGAAAAGTGTTAATTTATGCTGATTTGTATGGATTTGTATTTTTATTCAGTTGCTTATAAGTTATGCCAGTAGAAGGGTTAGCTTGGGGTCACTTGTGACCTTAAGCACCATGTGACATCTCGGGACCCAATTTTGCGGCATTACAAAATTGGTATCAGAGCACAAATTTCAAGTGTCCTAGGGTGTCTATGAAGTCATGTCTAGTAGATTCTTGCGGAATGATACGGAGACTTCTGTACTTTTCTTTGAGAAGCTACAGGGCATTTAGGAAATATTTCCCTTCTTTCAAGTGTAAGATCATGCTATAAAAAGGTTCTCCAAGAAGCTTATATAGATTCTCATCTTAGTCTATTCTGGCCAACTCTGTCTCATTTTGAAGGTATCAGAAACAGTTAAGCTTAATTCTCCATAGATAGTTATGGGATTGTAAGAGAGCTAGAAAGTATCCTGTCAGTGCTTTTGAGTTCCAAAGATTGAAGTACTTTATTCATGTTCATAAAAGTCGTGAACTAAGCCTATGTTAGGTGTCCTTTCAGATTTCTCCTCAGAATCTACAATGTTAATCTATACTTCTCCCTCTATGTATTATTTTTAAGATAACATGATTCGCAAGCTCCAGTTCTTCCCCAGGTAATGCTTCTATATTTTCTAGAAGAAATTTCAAAAGTTACACAAAGGGCTTGAGCGGAGCTCTCTAGTGTGTTAAGTTCCTTAAGTTGAAAGTTATGCCCTCATTCTTATGAGTTATTTAATTAAGATAGAGTAAGGTGTATTCTTAGATCGTTGAATATTGTGTGCCAAGTTTCTATATCTTGTATTATGTAATTTTGTTATCATTATGTTTGTGAAAAATCAAAGTCTAGTGAAGCTGTGTGGGGCTCTTTTGATTCACTAGCATAGCTGCTTTGTTATTCATCTCAAAAATTTTTTTTCAAAACTCATTTTCAAGGCCTAATGAAGCCGTGTGTAGCCTATTTCGATCCACTAGCAACTTGTAGTTCATCTTGTTCCTTATGCTAGCTGAAAATATGGGATGTGGAGGTGTAGTAGTAAGAAGGATGGTAAGTGTGATTTGTTGAGAATAGGTATAGCAAAATCACTTTTTGCATGCTATTGGGTTAATAGGAAGTGATATAGTTTGTTCGAGGTATGAAATGGGTGTTGACGGTATTTGTATGACAGGGAGTATAGGTTAGTGATGGAAGTACTCGGTGGGTAAGTGTTGTTAATCTAGGCGCTCTCCAGATTGCAAGAAGAAGTTAAGTTAAGACGTAGACAGCTATGAACTAAGTTAAGTTGTGTATGATGGATAGATAGTAGTGATGGGTGAAAGAAGGATGTGCTAATGGATTGTGAATAAGATAAGCTATATGATTATGACCAATTATTATTGTTATGAAGTTTAAATGGGCTAGCATTTGTTGAGGATTGTTTTATAGTTTCTAAGTGGAAATTTCGTTCGAAAAGTTTTAAGCTATATTGTGTGCTAAAAGTTAAGTTTGAATGATTGGTGATCGTGAAGGTGACTGTGACGATTTCTTAATTAATGGTATTAGTTGTTATAAAGTGATCTAGTAGGTTTGAATAGTGGATATAAGAGCCTAAGTTTGGTTGATTCGTGATTAAGTTTGATGTTGTGTTTATGATGAGAAAGTTCACCCAAGATATTATGGGACTGCTTTAATTTCAAGGATTAGTGTATGACTGTAATGGTTGAGCTTCTTAGATGTGATTTTGGTTCTTATGGTTTAGAAATATAAGTTTACAAGCGTGATTTTAATAAGCGATGACAGAGGTAGTGTGGTTCGTTAAGGATGAGAAAAATTTGAGTTGAGCGTTAGACTCTAAGATTGAAATTCCAAAGTTAAGCTAAAAGCGTTGAAGCTCTAGATAGTGTATGCTTATTTTGAGCTAAGTGGTAATGTGAAGTAAGATTGAGATTAAGCTTTCATGTATATTGTGGTTAGTTGAAGTTTTAAGTGGTTATCTTGAGGGATTGTGGTGTACATGTTTCAGATTTTGGAAGCTAGTTATGCTTCAATTCGTAAACTTCTACTAAACGATCTTTATTTTCCAAGTATTCCAGCTCAGTCAATCAGAATCGTATAGTGTACCTTCTCATTTATCATTCATCATGTTATCCAAGGATCTTAGGAATAAAATCATTTTCATATAGAGCATCTCAGTAGTTACGAGTATACCTCTATTCATGCATCATGCATATGAGCTAATTCATAGGTGCCCCATGCACAGTCTTAGTGACCCTGTGAAATAAGTGTTGTAGATGAACATAGAGTCCCAAGGGGGAGATACCCCGTGACTTCTTAAATCTTCCCTGTTTTAAACACATCTAGTTCATGCTCAAGTTCTCATTACGAGACTTGAATTGGTTATTGTTGCATACGCATTCATACATTCCAGAGTCAGTTCAGCTAGGTATTTATGCGTCAGATATGCATGTTCAGTATGAGGACTAGGAAACTGTAATTCCAATCGTGCCGATATGTCTCAGATATTCGCATCCCTTAAGAAGGTTAGTTGATTAGTGCTTTTATCCTATCAAGTGACATTCAAGGACGAATGTTTCCAACGGGGAGATAATGTAATACCCCAAAAAATTTTCTTCGTAAAGATTTTGTGAGAAACGTATCGAGTTCTACGCTTTAGAGAAATTCATAAATTTTTTGTGTAGTATTTATAAGATGTTAACATACCATTGCGTAGAGTAGAATAAGCTTTCCAACGATATGTAGATAATCAAAAACGGACACTCGAGCGATGAGTTACGACCATTCCGATCAAACTACGACCATTCCGATCGAACTGTGAACAGTAAAACGTGCAGCAAAAAAAGTACTGAGGCCTAGCGTATTTTTGTTCCAAATTTAAATGATCATAACTCCTTTTACATAATGATCTGGGTGATCTACTATATATCAACGGAAAGCTCTACGAGTCCTCTTTCCAATAAAATTGGTTTCATCAAATTTTTCTATCGAAGCAAAAAGTTATGGTCAATCTACTTCATCCTACCAAAAGTGAATTTTTGGGTCAACTTCAAATGATCATAACTCCTCGTACATAATGATCTGAGTGAGATACTATATATCAATGGAAATATATGATAGTCCTCTTTCTAATGAAATTGATTTCATCCAATTTGGATATCGGAGTAAAACGTTATGGTTGATCTACTTCAGACTATCAAAACAGTCCACTAAAGGAGAGATGCGAGAATTATTTGATTTTTAGGGGCGTTTTTGGTCATTCCCCCTCACCAAAAATCCGTCCAAACCCTATATGAAGGCTTACTAGAAGCATTATATGTTATATTTCATCAAATTCCCTCAAAAAGAAAACCTTAAGCTCCTACATCCAACTTCAAGAACCTCCAAAGTTCACCATTAATTCTACAAATTTATTCAAGATTCCAAATTCCTAGTTCAAGAACTACAAGAACCTCCAAAGTTAACCATTAATTCTGCAAATTTATTCAAGATTCCAAGTTCCTAGTTCAAGAACTCTAAGAACAATCATTCAAAGGCACGATTAACATCTCAAAAATGCGTACCGATCTAAAGTTCATCATTCAAGGTATGTGGAGTTTTTCAACAAGAACTCTCTTTCGTTCTTGGCCCAAAAGTAATTTTCTTTACAAAGGCATGATTTTTATTTGATTTTTATGAAATTGAAGCATGAATCCATATCTTATGATGATTATTATGAAATCTTGATGTTTATGATTTTGAAAGATGAATTTACATATGTGGTGATATCAAGAATGAATTTGAAAATTGTGTTTTTTTAAGAAAGTGTGTGTTATAAGAATGTTGATGTTGAATATTTGAGATATTTTGAATGATTTGACCTTTTGATCGTGAATGAGTTATTTTGAACTCGACTGTGAAAGAAATCCACATTTTTATTTATTATGATAAAGGGGTAGCAAATTGACTCCCGGTGAAAGTTGTTGAAGTGTTTATTGTGGATTTTCTTTAATGTAAGCCTGAGGCTAATTTAAATTTCTGAGTTAAGTCTAGGAGTAATCTTTAGCATTGAGTGGGAGGTATAAAGTGACCTTACTTCCCTAGAACTACGTGCCCCCGTAGGATGTGAGCCTGAGGCTGATTTATATAATGATCACTAGTGTTTTTGAATTGATACTGGAAGTCCTACTCCGATGGAAAGGATAGGACGGCTCTCCCCAACGTGGGTTGGACGTTGGACTCCATGTGGATCACATGGTTTATGTCAGTTATAGGATCTCCCAATGTGTGTGTGTGTACTCTTCTATCTAAGATGAAAACATATTTGCTTGAAAGGCTGAGTTAGAGAAAGTCATTATTCTTAAAAGATTTAAGGAATATATTCTAATGAGAATTGACATGAGATTTGATTGTGTTGATGATTTGAAATTGAGATGAAAGTGAATTGTGAACGTATTGTAATGACTCACTTGTTTTACTTTACATATATTATTCATCCATGATTTTGATGATTTAATTCGAGCTAAGTGAGTCATCTATATCAGCATGCATAATTTTATAAACTGCGATGATATTAAGATATTATTTTATATATGCATTGCACCCCCATATGCTCGGTATTTTTCCATGGTACTGACCCATATATTCATATGTGGGCTACATTTTCTCGGAATGTAGGTACAAGGTATAGT
>NC_061113.1:145265606-145338819 GCF_002878395.1 Capsicum annuum
ACATGTATTATTCGTCCATGATTTTGATGATTTAATTCGAGCTAAGTGAGTCATCTATATCAGCATGCATAATTTTATAAACTGCGATGATATTAAGATATTATTTTATATATGCATTGCACCCCCATATGCTCGGTATTTTTCCATGGTACTGACCCATATATTCATATGTGGGCTACATTTTCTCGGAATGTAGGTACAAGGTATAGTTGTACCTTCAGATCCAGTCAGTCCGTGGTATCCAGTCAGCAAGTGACAGGTCCTTTTGATTCAAGGGCTTGGGTTAGTTATGCAGAGTTTATAGTGTTGTATTTTCTTTATTCAGTCATATTGAGTTGGGGTAGTCGAGAGTCATGACCCGAATACCTACAGTCAGTACTAGTATTGGCTTCATAGACAGTTAGTAGAAGTTGATGTATTTTGTTTCAATTTTGGTTGTAAAGGCAGAATTGTAATCCTGTAAAATTCCATTTTTGTATCGATCAGATTTAGAAAAGAGTTAATTTCTACTGATTTGTATGGATTTGTTTTTTTATTCAGTTGCTTATGAGTTATGCTAGTAGAAGGGTTAGCTTGGGGTCACTTGTGACCTTAAGCACCGTGTGACGTCTCGGGACCCGATTTTGGGGTGTTACATCAAGTTAATTTAAAGTAATGGATACTTGTTAAATTCAAATCAATATTACAAAAAATATAAAAATAGGGGGTGAGAACGGTATTAACACTAATATTTATTTTTTGGGATTTTCTAGTATTAATTAAGGGCTATGAATAATTAGAGTCTAGGCAATTAGGCATAGGTCTTGGGATTATGCTTTCCTAGGAGCAACATATGCATGAGTTTGTGATAATTTGATGCAAATTCTAAGTGTTGGTGATGTGGTAGGCTAGGTTACAAATCCTTAAGGCTAGTTTGCCAACAAAACCCCAAAGGTGTCACTCATTGACCCTTTCGCGTACCTAATGAGTGCTTCAGTAAAAACCACCTAATACCACAATTAAACACCCTTATTTCGAGGATGGTTCCTTAAGTATAGTCAACTTCACAATCACCCTTATGTTTAAGATAGTGAAAATTAATCAACCATGCTCATAAATTGTCTATTATTGCCTTGGTGCCCATATCCCTATTGCAACGATGATGTGGGTTCTTAAATTTCACCCAAACCCCTCTTTCACAAATTTTTTGAGTTTTGAAGAGCTTGGGATTTTCATCCATCACACCCATTTGGGTATTTAGGGCTTTCACCAGCAAATCCCAACCAATTTACTCAAGAAATAGTAGAATCTAATATCACAAACTAGTAAATGCACAAACAAATCACATCTCACACATATTTACACCCTATTCAAGCATAATCCCAATAGGAAAAACTAGCTCCTCATAAGATAAATAAGTAAATATTTTACCCAAAATCTCCATTGATTTGATTTGAGAAAATCTAAGTGAATGCTACTTCAAACTATGAGATTCAACAAATCTTCAATGGCAGTTCACTAATTCTTCACTTGCTAGTGACTCCACCAGATTCTTCGTCCAAAATTTATACAATATTTTCATCTCTAAGAATGGAGGCTACAAACCCTAGAACAATGTCTAAAAATTAGGGAAGATTGAATATCATGAATGATTAGGGTTTGAGTCTTCCTTTTGTCAAATTTGGGATGAGCCACGTGCATTTACATTTCTTCCCTTGGGCTGCATTTTTCTGCATGACCCGATCACATAGGCTTGGCCACAACCGCGGCTATCGTGACCGTGATTTTCTCATGGGACCGCGGTAGGTTGACCTTATTGACTGACCACGAATGAGGTAACTGAGGAAAAGTCTGCTCCATGTCTTCAGCTACACTTTCTTGCTTCTTTTTGGTCCTTTTTAGCTCTAATCAGCATCCTTCTATCTCATCAACAAAGTGCCTGCAAATGTGGATATTAGTGTATTCAATCATAATTATCGTCTCATTTATTTGTTCAAAACATGGTAATATGCATGAATGTTGAGTGCAAATGAGTGACAAAATCACCACTCATAAACACCCTCAACTTAAAGCTTTGCTTGTCCTCAAGCAACACTACACCTTATCATGAGACATTACACTTTTATTGCCCAATTTTCATGCCCCAGAGATCAATATGACTTCAAGAGTAGTCACTACCACAAGTAGTTCATTGCACATGGGCTAATCTTTTCTTACTACACCCCTCATCATAAAATGTAATATCTAAGGATGCACAAGACTTTCAAGAGCAACCAAGTAACAACAACTAATACTCTAAAAGTGACTCACTTTTGATCAAAACTAAGCTATACTCCATTTACCTCATTGCTCGGAAGATGACAAAATCACCTACCTCAACCATTTCCATGCCTTCTCACAAGAAAGAAAAGCCCACACACCAAACTACCAAATATGTAACAAGGCATTTAAGTGCAAAAACTCTCTCCCCCATCAAAGAACTCTTTATATCAACAAGTGTCATATCATAGGCTTGCCCCTATTTCAATCGTCACTACAAAGAAAGTAAATGGTTGAAGATCTCAAAGGACTTTTTGAACTTGTAATGTAGGTTTGGGTTAGGTTAGGATATCATTTGGGAACAACATGGCTACACCCTTCCATGAACATTTACATCACACTATTTAATCCATCTTTTTTACTATGGGCCATTCCTCTTTGATATCCTCTCTTTTTATATGCCTACTATTTACTTCTTTAGTTCACCTATTATCTTCTATCCCTTTTCTTGCAATTTTCATGCAATTTTTTCCTTTGCTGGACCCCTTTATTTTTCTATTCATTTGTTTCAATACTTAGGCACTTAGGCATTTCACTTACAACTTCATGACCCCATACTTACTTCCATCAATCTTCACCACCCCAACTTAGGCTTTTAGCCTCAAGTTGCATTTTCAAGTTCAAGGAGGGTATGGTTCAAAACAAGGATAAAAAGAATGGTTCACAACTTGTAATGTGTTTGCCAAAGAAGGGTCTAAAGGCTCAAAATGGGTAACTAGGGATTACGTTTATGCATGGGTAGGATTTTTAGGCTAAAGTGGTTTTCTAATGTCACAAAAATGTCCTAATATTATTTCTCCAACCAAGTACAATCAAAATTAGCCTTGAAAGACTAATGGAGAAAGTTCTAGATGACACAAGTATACATGAGATAAAGGAAAATAACTCACCACACATGGCATGAAAAATTCGCCAAGGAAGCTCAATTGCCCCTCCCATTAGAGACAGAATTGGAGTATCTATCACTATTAACAAGTCATACATTTGTGGAGTCACAAAATAGAAAGAGTTTTATTACAAGGTTGCTCATATACATGCCCTTGATTTTTGAATTTTTTTTGGATGTAGGGGGTTGTTAATTTTGCATTTGCACCACGCTCAATTTGCTAAATTACGACTACAACCAAAGCTTTAGCCTTACATTTCGGCTTAATATGGGTAAACCAACCATATGGCTACTCAGACTTCACAAATGGTGCACAATGGACCCCAAATTTACAATGCCATAGGTACTCAAACTCCCCTTGCATTAATGACTTAGATACCACGGGTACTCAAAATTTTCTTGCATCTATGGCTCAAAACCCAAACACAATCCTTTACCCTTAAGAATGTCATCATTCAATCTATCATAGGGAAAGGCTCGTCATGCATCATCATAATCAAAATAAAACTAAAGTAAAATAAAAAATAAAAATAAAACTACATAATAATCTATGAAAACGTGGGCACCATCAGAGTGCCCAAATATAGCATCCTAAGAAAACAAAATAGTATCCAAAATATCATCAAACCCATAACAAAATATCCAGAAATATATCAAAATATCACAACTCCAGGGTTAGGAACCCCTAACTAAAAGGCTTGCAGTGTCCCCACTGCATAATTAACCAAATCATAAACATAGGGATAAAAGTCCTCCCTGAAGCTGCATCAAGGGTTACTCTCGCCTACTGACTCTGCACCATCACCACTAGCATCATCATCTAACCACTCATCAGGAGCCTCATCATCACTCTCGACCCTAGAAGAAGGTGATTTGTCATGAGGCTTCAAGGCCTTCTACAGGCCCTCAACACTCTTCCACATCTTGTTGATGAAATTATCCCTCTTCTTCTCCCTTTTCTTCATCTTGTTGTGGGAGTCTATAAGTTCTATGTGGGACTCCACTAGTGCCGAATATGCCCTCTCGAGCCTGGCCATAGTGGCTCCCTGTGTCTCTTTTTTCTGCTTGTACTTCTCATAATCTGCAAGAGACATATAAGAGTGATGCCTGGTGGATGGATCTCCTGGGACCTGAGGCAAACCTAAAACTAGCCCTTTGATGGCCCTTATGTCAATACCAATGTCTTCCAAAGGACTAGAGTTGAATGGTCTACAAGATTTGGGTTCCTCAGCTATTGACTTATCTGCATCAATTTTTCTCTTCTTGTTGTGCCCAGGTGCACCCTCGCCCATGATTTTCAGTGGAGTGATATAGGGGTTTGGTTTCACCCAGGTATTTGTAGGATACTCTTCTACCCCAGCTCTTTTGAAAAGTTCAATAATAAGAGAAGGAAAGGGAAAAAGTGTACCACCCTAAATCTTGTAGTGTCTCAATTCTTCAATCATAATCTGGCCCATATTCAAAGCAATACCATACATAAGGCAGGCTACCATGTGAGCTTGCAACTCGGTGAAAGAAGTTCAATGGGTACACGGTGAAACTCTCCTGCAGATGATGTTCAACCAGATTTTGGCCTCTACTGTGAAGTCATGCATGGAGATATCTCTCTTATTTACAGCCCAAGATACCTCTCTTTTAGGGAAAATTATGCTAGCCATCTAGGTTCCTGGCTCATATCCCTTTGCCTAAAAGTCAGCTATGTCAACCTACTAAAGCACATGCACTTTATTCACCTGCTCTGCTCCAAAATGCACATTTCTTCCCTAAATCTTCATCACTGGGTTTAAGAGAGAGACCACACTGAGATTTATGTAAAATCTCGTACCAAGTGCTTATTTTCCATATAAGGGTCCAGGATAAAACATATCCACCCGAAAGAAGCAATCCTATTAAAGAATCTTGGGTACTGCTCTAGCACCTTGTCCAAGCAAATACCTCTCTCCAGAAGTAACTTGGGCCTTGAAAGGTCATTATAGTACTGGTTGTGACATTCCAGATCCGTGAATTGTATGTGGTCATAGTCTCCCATGGTGAGTACCTGTGGTAATATAATTTGGATCATCATTAGCAATATCACACTAAAAATATGCTAGATTAATTAGAACAACTTATGTAGTAGTATTTATAGAAGGTTTTGGGGTGAGAAATGGGAGTGCAAAAATTTGGATTTTTACAGACACTACCCTTAGGTATCACAATCGCGGTACCTGAGACCATAGTCAATAGTTCTTTACATTACTCAAAATACAGGAATTTAACCCCAAATTTGTGTTCCACTACGCACATAAGCATTAGTATTAATTAAACTTAAGCCTAGGTTGTATGATTATCTCCCAGACTTAATAAATTAATATTTGAACTTGTTGGTACATTAAATCGAACACATAGTGTACACATTGATTTTAACCGTTTAAGGCCTATATTTGGGTACTCAAGACTTCCCCGTTAGTCTGTATACCAACTATAATAGCTAACCACATCAATAATTAGAAACATACATGGATTTATCATTGAAAATACTATTTTAAAAACTACTCTTAAAAGAACATCCCAAGCCTTAAGCACTCGTTAAAATGAGAGAGTTAGAATCACTTACAGAGTTGTAGGATGAAAGTATACTGGAAATACTCTACTTGGACACCCACAGTTTCTTAAATTAGAGAGAATATTGAGAGAATTTGAAAAGGGTTATGCATAGGAATAATGGAAGTAGGATGTGTTTTAATCTGAAATGATCATGCTTCTAGTTCCATGATCGCGGGCATGCGGCCTCCACAATCGTGGTGGAACAGACTCCAGTCGCGATAACTAAAACCAATAATCAGGTTTACTACACTCATCTGTTCAGTTCCAACATGCGAATTTCACACGTTCCTTTTTTCAAATTCAATCAACATTTTTCATAGCACCACTATTTCATGGATTATGCATGAGCAAACACAAAAATAAAATCTACTCTATCATGCATAAATAAAATGATATAAGCCACTTTTCGTGCCTTGTTGAGGTGCCTCCCATCGAGTGTTTAGTTTAACATCTTAGCATAATGCCTCCTCAACTCCCATTTGTGCTTCTACTTAGAAGATTTAAATCTTCGTCCTAACTTTCGTTCACTATGCAATGAGCGAAAGAGGGACAGAAGATTCAGATCTTCCAAGATGAAACTTCAAAAAGGCAAGGAAATGATGAGGGAGCTTTTATCTCGCCCTTGTAAGGACTTGAACCTTTTACCCAATTTTATATCAAATTTCCAGTTTGACTCCCTGGGTAAAGGTAAGGACATCAATAGGCCACTGGTTTCACATCAAAAGTTCAAATCCTTGGCTATTGATGGCGGGGATTCCATGTGCTCTTTTGGAGTGTCAAATCCCAAGATGAAGGGATGTTTCTCCTTCTCTCCACAAATAACCATTTATCTAGGTAGGATTCTTATCACATCCTCTAAGCACAATATCAAGAAGTGGTTTGATTAAGGTCCAACCCCTAATTCTGGAATTGCCTCCTCCATAGTACTTTCACCCCAAAATGAACTAGAGTTATCATAAGAGATGTGTTTTGGTTCTTATTTTGACTCTAGTACCATTTTCTTTATTTGGACATCTTCCACATCATTTAATTTGGTTGATTGGGAAATCACTGAGGATTCTTTACTACCAAGCTCATCGTCATAGCTTAGTTTCTCTTCTTGAATAGCCTTCTCTTGGGAAATGGGCAAGGTAGTGATGTTTGTAAGATTTGATTCCTTGCCCATTTTCTTTATCTTGACAATTTGCCTTCTGAATGCCTCATTGTATTGATGTATGTCTTAAATATTCTCCCCCATTGTAGTTACCCGATCCAAAATAGTTTAAAGCATTACTTCAAAACTATTGGACCTAATATGTTGTTCTTCCTCTTTTTCCTTATAAGACCTATCAAACTCAAAAGAAGAACTAGTAACTCAGTTAGCATAATAAGGGGATGGGGCATTTGGACAATCACTCCAATGTCCATTTCGACCACCACATAAAGAACAACCATACTCCTAATAGGATCGAGATAGTGATTCCATCTCGCTCTGGGGAGCATATCTACAATCTCTCCTGAGGTAGGGTCCATCATAATATGGACATGGATTATCAATATAAGACTTCCAACTACCAAAATCATATTTTTTGGAAGATGCCATAAAGAAAAGTAAGATAAAAAACTAAATCTACCAAACACAAGAAATCACAAACAAATATTTACAAGTTTGAATCTAAGCAAGTAACCAAGAATTCCAAACTAACTTAATACACCAAATTGTTCCCCGATAACTGCGTCATTTTTTCTAACACTCAACTTACAAGTTAATTTAAGTGTAAGGCGGTCATCATCAATATATTTATCCAACTTTAGATTTAGGTAAAATCCATGAAGAACAATATGAGTGGAAATCAGGTTAATTCAAAATAATATATAATTGTTAAATTCAAACTGATATTACAAAAAGATAAAAATAGTGGGTGAGAATGGTATTAACACTAATGTTTTTTTTTGGGATTTTTTAGTATTAATTCGGGGCTATGAATAATTACAATCTAGGCAATTAGGAATGGATCTTGGGATTATGATTTCCTTGGGGAAACATATGCATAAGTGTATGATAATTTGATGCAAATTCTAAGTATTGGTGATGTGGTAGACTAGGTTAGAAATTCTTGAGGCTATTTTGTCAACAAAACTCCAAGTAAATCACTCATTGACCCTTTTGAGTACCTAATGAGTGCTTCAATAAAAACTACCTAATACCTCAACTAAACACCCTAATTTCTAGGATGGTGCCTTAAGTATAGTTAACTTCACAATCACCCTTATGTCTAAGATAGTGAAAATTAGTCAACCATGCTCATAAATTATATATTATTGCCTTGGTTCCCACGTCCCTATTTCAAGGATGATGTGGGTTCTTAAATTTCACCCAAACCCCTCTTTCACAGATGTTTTGAGTTTTCAAGAGCTTGGGATTTTAATATATCAAACCCATTAGGGTATTTGGGACTTTCACCCGCAAATCCTAACCAATTTACTCAAGCAATAGTAGAATCCAATATCACAAACTAGTAAATGCACAAAAAAATCATATCTCACATATATCTACTCCCTATCAAGCATAATCCCAATAGGAAAAACTAGCTACTCATAATATAAATAAAGATTTTACCCAAAATCTCCATTGCTTTGATTTGAGAAAATCTAAGTGAATGTTACTTCAAACTATGAGATCCAACAAATATTCAATGGAGTGTATGTCGACATCTTTTCTAATCATAAGAGTCTACAATATGTGTTCACTCAGAAGGATCTCAAGCAAAAAATATGGTTGGAGCTTCTCAAAAACTATGACATGAGTCTTCACTATCTCCCAGGTAAGCTAACATGGTTGTTGATGCTCTTAGTAGGTTATCCATAGGGAGTTTGGCTCATATTATGAAAGGAAAGTGAGAAATGGTGAATGATATTCACCACTTGTCTAACCTTGTAGTTTGTTTTTTGGACTCTGAGGATAGTGATGTGATGGTACAAGAAGTGGTTCGATTATCTTTTGGTGTAGAGATTAAGAAGAAGCAAGTGCTAGATCCTATCTTGATAAAAATTAAGAATGATATAGATGGATAAAAGGTAATGGTATTCGAGATCAGTGGGGATGGTACTTTACGGTACCAAAGGAGGTTATGTGTTCCTGACATCGATGGGTTGCAACAAAGGATTTTGGTTGAAGTACATGAATTGTGCAATATTGTTCATCCCAATTCGACAAAGATGTATCATGATCTCAAAGAGATATATTGATGGAATGGTATGAAAGGGATGTGGCTAATTTTGTAGTGAAGTACATAGTGTGTCAACAAGTTAAAGTTGAGCACATGAGACCTGGTAGGTTGTATCAAGAAATTGATTTGCTTGAACGAAAATAGGAGATTATAAATATGGATTTCATTACCGTTCTTCCTCAATTGTGGAACCAATTTAATTTAATTCTGGTCATCATGGATAGGATGATAAAATCTTCTCACTTTTTGCTAGTGAGGACTACCTTTTTTGTAAAAGATTATGTGAAGCTCTATCTTCAGGAGATTGTGAAGCTGTATAAGGTATCTATTTTGATTATCTCTGATTGTGGTAAGCAGTTTTCATCTCATTTCTAGCGATTTTTTCAAAAGGGATTAGGTACTAAGGTGAGTTTGAGTACTTTTCATCCTCAGATGAATGGGAAAGTGGAAAGAACTATTTAGACACTTGAGGATATGTTTTGGGCATGTGTGATTAATTATGGCGGCAGTTGGGTTGAGCATCTACCTTCTGTAGAGTTTGCTTACAATAATACATATTATTCTAGTACTATTATGGCCCCTTTTGAGGCATAGTATGGTAGAAGGTGTAGATTCTTATTGGTTGGTTTAATCTTGGTGAGGCAGATATGTTCAATTTGGAATTGGTCTATCAGTCTATGGAAAAGGTAAAGATGAATCGAGATAGGCGTAGAGACTTGGAGTTTGAGGTTGGGGATAGGGTGTTCTTAAAGGTATCTCCCATGAAGGGAGTAATACGATTTGGTAAAAAGGGGAAGCTTAGTCCCCGGTATGTTAGTCCTTATATGATTCTGCGAAGGGTTGGGTAATCCTTTTTCAATTATTTCTTTGGAGGAGTTGGGTATCTCAGTGTCTCTATCTTATGAAGAGATCCCAATTAAGATCTTGAATAGGCAGGTTCGTTGGTTGCGGACCAAAGATGTGGCTTCAGTTAAGGTTTTTTGGCAGAACCATAATGTGGAAGAAGTTAAATAGGAAGTGGAAGAGGACATGAAGTCCAAATATTCGTACCTATTTTCTGCTCTTGGGATTCATACCGAAGGTATATGTTCTTCAACACATCTTTATTTTTTGAGTTTTGTAAAGGAAAGATTAATATCCCTGCATTTTTTTTCAAACTTTGTTAAAGACTAGGAATATATTTGATAATACAAATGACTCATGTGTATGGTTACCCCTCCTTGTCCGTCATTCGAGGATGAATGTTCCTAGTGGGGGAGACTGAAATACCCTGGTTTCTGGACCTTAGATAATTTCCTTGATTTATTATTTCTGGGTAAGATACGACTTAAGGGAGTAATTCGTACAATTAGGTATAGGTGGTATGGTCCAGTCGTATGCTGACCAGTATTGGTTGGTGAGATGGATATAGTTACTGGAATGGGTATGATTTGGGTAGTAAGAGTTGTATCGGTGTATATGAGTTCTTTAGTTACTTCACTTAATCCTAGACTTGGTAATTTAAGTTAGATCTGAGTACGAGTGGCTCATCATGATATGTAAGCCAGGGTATAAGTTTTACCTAGGACTCGTATGGTGGTCAATGTTCAAACCTTCTAAGATTCTATTCTGCCAGGGGTACGGTTTATGGGTACAAGTCATATACTTGGATTCGACTTGGTTTTTGGTGTGTCGTGCCTTGGATAGTGTTGGGTCCAAAGGGGAAAGCCTAGGGTATGAGAGGTGGGTACCACTCGTACAGGATGGGTATGACTCATAAGGGTCAGTCGTACCTTATGACAAAAAATAAATATAGTTTAAGTAAGGGCAATTTGGACATTATCTCACTTATCCTAATAAGGCCCTATGACATATTCCTATTGAGAGGTTATTTGCCCTCTTATTCTATTCTTAAACACTTGGAAAAACACTCTTAAATCCTCTCTAGAGTTTTGGGCAAGGCAAACTAGGATTTTATCTAAAAGAGTAGATTGGGGATTGTCTTGGTGATTTCTGTCCATCATCATCTTGGTTTAAGGCATGTTCTCTTCCCTCATTGTTAGTTCCAACTAAAGGCATGAATTTTATACAATGTTTTCATGATTTGAATGTTGTTTGATTTTGGGTTTTCAAATATGATTTGGGGATTTTGGTTATAAATGCTTGGTCATGGTTTTTCCATGTTTTAATTATGCTCTTATATGCATTAATGGTGATTTTGGATAATTGGTTACATGGGAATGGTTATTTGATAATGGACTTTGGTTTTGGAAATACTATTCCCTCAATGTGTTTGATAAAATACCTATAACAATGCTTTTACTATAATTTTGGTTTTTCAAATAGAACTTGTGCATGGTTTAAACTTGGTAATGGAACCCTAAATGATATGAATATTTTAAATAGTTTTGGAATGGTTTGGTTTAATAAGCATACTTGTGGGGTACATGGAAATCCCCAAAGTTAATTGGATAATATGTTCTATGGATACATGGGAATCCCTTGATCTCACAAAGGGTTGGCTAAGGACAATACTTGGAAGTTATAGTTCGTATAACGATACCACTACTAATGGCCTTGGTTAATAATAAATGGATAATGGTTTAGTTGTTTGTTAATGGTTTTAATTAGGTTTAAAGGAGAGAAGGCGTAGTAAAGCCGTGGAAGGTGGAGGTCTCGGAGGGATCAAAATTGGAAACTCATATTTTCCAATGTCAGGTTTGGTTCTAATAACCTTGTGCATGATGTCACACTTTATATTTTGGGGGATGTACTCGTTATCCTAGGTTCTTTTTTTGGGTCGTACGGCTTTGCAAACTGGACCCTTTCAGTAGGGGGAGATGAACCCATATAGCCCATGGGTTTTTAGGATGGCAAAGCTATACAACCTAGGTAAAGGTTTTAAACGGCATGCTAAATCTGGTTCCCTTTTCCTGGCATAGTTATATATATATGTATGGGTTGTGTGCATATGGATGGTTTTACTTGGTTTTTCTTAAATGGCATTATTTTATCCTTATCCTGAGTTTATGCTAACACTCACCCACTAACCCATCTTCGGACGGCTGTATCCCCATGCGATGCAGGAATCGACCGTTTTACTCCTCCTACTTAGCACTCGAACATTTGAGGTCAGCTTTTGGATTGAAGTGGTGATCTTGAATCTTTCCAGAAGGCTCCATTTCATGGATATTATCTCATACATTGAATTATTTATGGATTTTGGTTTTGGCTATGGTTAGGGGCATGCCCTAACTGAATTTTTATATTCTTTTGGTTAGAGGCTTTTATGGAACTACTATGGGTTGGAATGGGAGGAATCTCTATTTGTGTCAGCCTTAGCATTGGTATTGGTATTGGGGCTGATATCTGTTGACGATATTGTTGGTTGTTCTATCCTATTTTATTTTGTGATTATATATTTAACTATTTATGGAACTTATTTGGTTATGGTCGGATTTATGGTTTTGTTTTGGCTTGGTATGGTTCGATTTTTGGTATGGGATGGTTGGATTTGGTTGGGTTGGTCACGATTTTGATCCTATCCAAGAGTCTTTATGTGAATTGTTACGCTATCTTGTTATGTGCTCAAAATTCATCCAACTCAGGGAAGGCGGCTGGAGGTTACGTTGGGTAATGAGGGGTGGTCTTCGGTCCTAGTCAGACTTGGGATGCCCATTACGACAAGGCCCCAGGTCGGGTCGGGTCATTGGCTAACCACTTTCTTAGAGGAAAAGTCGGGAGCTCATTAAATTGAAGTCCCTCTTTCATACTATAACACAGTTGAATTCACAATGTAATCTTTAAAAGAGAGTCTTGTTCAGGAAGGAGGGGGATTCATAATATGTAGGTCGACTAACTAAATAATATCAATAATATATATCATCATCTTATTTATATATCATCATCAATAATATCAATGATAGAGTATTATTTTATTTTTCATCTAATCTATCATCACTGTGATTTATAATTATTAGCTTATGTATGATGCCTTGATGATTTGATCCCAACAACGTCCCCAGGTCAGTATTTTTTCATAAAATTTGTTCTTGAGACAACTTATCTCTCTCTTTGTAAAAGATTTGATATGGAAAAACAATTTATGTCGTGTTACATATTTCAACAATGTCCAGTTGTAATGAACCTTCAGGTTTTTTTCATATTTTTGCTTATTTTTTCTATTAAGGATTCTCCATAGCTGCCCCATGTCATTTATGACTTGCTTGGACTGATAGTTTAGTTATTGGGCAATTCGTTTGGGTTTTAGAATCAATTCCCTGTTTAGAAGTCTTCGTTGGTTCCAAATAGCCGCTGGGCAAAAACTTCAGTAAGAAAATCTCGGATGTAAATTTTGACTGTGCTAGAAGATTCGTAATATCTATTTTATGTTAGGTAAACCTTTGGTTTGGGTTCCAATGCACTCGAGCTCATTTTGACCTATTAAGATATGATTTTGGGGCCCACAATTTGTATAACGACCTTGGATGGAAAATATGACTTTACTAATGCATCCAAAATGTCAAATTTAGTGGGGTTACATAGTTTATTTGCAAATTTTGCAGTTCGAATGAGTTTCGAGGGTCAAAAATAAGTTTTTGACTTTTCTGGTGTTGATGCTGGTGCTAGTGCATGTGCAATTGCACAAGGACCTATTGCGATTGTAATAGTGCAATCGCGGTCCCTAGGATTGGGATAGTGATACCTCTATACCTGAAGGGGATATGAATGGACTCCAATATAGCAATTTTGTCCATTTATTACTCAATCTTTAGAGCAAAGACCCTAAATGAGTGTGGTAACTCAAAATTGAGTCTTGTGGGTGACTTGGGATCTTGTTAAACATCTTTTATCATGATTATCACACTCAATATTGAGTTTTATGGGTGACTTGGGGACTCGCTAAACATTTTTTATTGTGATTATCATCCGAAGCAAGGTAAGATTTCATCACCTTCTTGATGAATTTCTTAGTTTTTGATCCAAAACTTCAAATTCACATAGGTCTTGATTTTAGCCTTAACTTAGCTTGGTTTTCACCTATTTCTTGAGGGTTATGATTCCTTGTTCATGTATGAATGTTGGGTTGATCTCAAAAATAAAATTTCTGTAAGTGGGACCCACTTAAGGGTTTTGGTATTATTTTTGGATTCAGAGCATAATGGTGCAATATTGGTATCGCTATTCTTGTATTGATGAGTAGCTTATTATTGTATAGTGTGATGGAATTTTGGGATTGTGAAATAAAGATAAGCTTTTGGTGAATGATATAAGGATTTACGATTCGGCTTTAAGGTAGGTTTTTGTCTACTCTTCTTCGTAAGATGATGTTGATGTATATTGCGTGTGAATCTGAATGTTAAGAGTGATTATGGGAAAAATGACATAGTCTTGACTATTAATTTCTTGGGATTAGATGAGGGTTTTGGGCCAGTAAGGTGAAATGCTTATTACCCTTTAAAATCCTATTGCCTTATTCCTAGATTGGAATGATGTGTATCATGGATACGGTATGATGCTTGGTTTGGAATGTGGTTTAAGTGTTGGAATCATGGATAGTATGATTAACCTTAGTTGGGCTAGTTTAGTGATCTTGAAACCATAATTTGTGTAGAGTTGACTTAAATGTCAATGTTTGTAGATAAAGTTCTTATCTTAGGATTGGTTATGGATTACTTTCATCTAGAAGTTGAACTAGATACCTTAGCCTAGTTTGGGGTATAAATTGCATAAACATGGATATTGACGATTAGAAGTGGGTTCTTCAAACCCACCTTAGTCAAGACTTGTGTTAGCCTTGTGGACTTAGTTGCGGATGTTAGGCCTAGTTTAGACTATTAAGCCTGTAGAATAAGTTTTCTTTGTGTCTGTGTAAATTGTGATGACTTTCCCGAGATTATGATTAATGGCCTTTGGAGATGTTATTTCCTCCTACACATGATATTTAGCTTATAGAGATGATATTTCTCATAATTATGAGTTATGCTTTATCGATGTATTATGCAACCTAGTTATGAGACGCTTATAGATGTATTATGCCTCTTGGATGCGAGATGCCTCTTATATGTAAGATGATTATAGATATGCCTCATGGCTTATAGAGATTTTATGCCTCATAAATACACTATGGCTTATTTAAAATGAGATTATTTATAAATATGAGCTCTGGGTATGTTTGTGGGCCAAAGTCCATGATTATGATGTTATAATTATTCTGGACACATTATTGGGCCCAAGGTGATGTTATTATATGAGTTGACCATCGTGTCCATCCCTGTAAAAGATGTGATTGTAGTTTATTGATAATATTAATGCTTATGGTTCCATTGTATGGATATTGGTGATGACGTTCATAAATTTGGTACATTCATGATCATTGCATCGTTAATTGATACGATACTGATTATAGTACGATATTATTATTGTTTTCACTAACTAAGGTTAATCCCACTTACTACCTTAAAAGTGGATTTTTCATAATAATAAATGCTTGTTTTAATGAATAACTGATATATAAAAGAGCTTAATAATGATGTTTAAAAGAAGATGTGATCGAAACAGCTTTCGAACTATGATTTGATACTACTAATTATTCCACTCGTGAAAGATTCTGATCCTTTTTACACTTTTACAATGATTTAGTCCCAAAGTGTTCTCCGGGAAACAACCTTATGGATTTTCACTCTTTTATCCATGGTCTGATCTCGTGCACCTATCATATTCAGATATGCATCTCTCCGATTTGGGATAGAGAAAGATGTTGGATTGATAATATAAATTTCGAGTAAAACTTGACGAAAGTTATAATATTCATGTTATGAATATATACTTATTTATAATGTGATATTGATGATGAGCGATAAATTATGGAAGTATACTCTACCTTTCTTCTCTGTTTATGTATATTTACTTTAGCCCTTGTGGGTCTTGTTCTTTACTTTAGCCCTCGTGGGGCTTGTTCTTTACTTTAGCCCTCGTGGGGCTCGCTCTATATTATTGATATTGATTTGGTTATTATAATGATACTCGGCAAGGCTGAAGGATATTATAATGATGCGATAATACCCGTCAAGGCCGGAGGATGTTATGATGATAGTATTGATACCAGACAAAGATAGGGGATGATTATATTGACGTGCCTATGTGTACATCTACCATTTTGAGTTTGGTAAGACCTATGTATGTCATTTATATATATATATATACCTGGCAAGGATGGAGGATGACTATGATGATGATGGTTATGACGTTGGTATTATAATACGGTGGATTCTATTGCATTCATACTTGCATGCGCATTGCCTATCACTAGTATACACCTATATCTATCAGCTCGTATGGTAGGGTTGCATAGATATGGGTGATGACTATGACTTGTGGTGTGTTGTATATTGATTGAACCTTCTAAGCCTGGGGCATTTGGGGTATGCATAGGCTCGGTGAGGTATTTGGTTATACAGGATAGTCGGTTACTAGTGTTGTGATTGACATTATTATTGTCATTGTTATGGCTAGTTTATGACATATTGGTCATTGATTTGGTATCGAGACTTGAGGTATGATTTTGACCTCCTTTATTTTGCGATTATGTTACTATGCATGACCAACTAATGAATTAATATATTAATTAGGACCCTAAGTATTCTATAACTAGCTCTTACTATGATTTTGAGGTGTTAAATAGCTAGTCTGGTGATCTAGGTTGTACATCAAGTAGACCTTGGTTATTACATATATATATATGCATACCTATATAGATATAGATATGATGTTACGATATATCTGATGAGTGGTGATTTTACCACTCATTTAACTCAACATTCGTGAACATTGCCTTGATATGAATGAATAAATGAGACATATTTGTGATTAAATGCATTAATATCCACTTCTTGTAGGCATAGAGTTGAAAGGATAGAAAGATGTGGATTGGAGCTCAAAATGATCAAAAGGGAGCAAGAAAGTGTAGCTGAAGACTTGGAGTCGTGGTCCGCTGACCGCGACCACGGTGGTCAAGCAAAGTCTTCCAACCATGATTGTTGATGTTATCCGTGGTCGCATATCTGCAATTGCGGCCAGATTTGCGCGATCACGGCCTAGCGGAGGAATTCAACCCAAGAGTAAATCTATAATTACAAATGTTGATCCTAACTTGAACAAAATGAATCAAACCCTAAGAATTATCCACACAACAACAATTCCATCTTCCCTAATTTTTAGGTTTTAGCTCTAGACTTCATAGCCTCCATTTTTGGATAAGAAAATATTGTATAAATTTTGGGTGAAAAATACATTAGAGACTTTCTAAGTGGAAGATTTTCTCACTTCCATTACCATTGCTGATATTGTGGGAGAGCCAAGTTTGAAGTAACATTCGCTTAATTCTTCAACAATTCATTTCAATGGAGATTATGGATATATTTATGCTTATTTATCTTTTGTGTAGCTAAATCTCCGTCTTGGGGTTATGTGTGAATAGGAGTTTATGTGTGTGTGGGTTATTATTGTTAGCATCTATTTGGTAGTTCATGTTTATGGGTTTTATCATTGCTATGCTAGTTTGGTTGGGATTTGATAGGTGAAAGCCTAAATACCCACATGGGTTTGATGAGTGAAAGATCCAAGATCTAGGAAGTTCAAAGTTATCTTCGAAAGAAGGGTTTTAAGTGGAAGTGTAGGAATCCATATCATCCTTGAAAGAGGGATGTGGAAACCAAATCAATGGTAAACAATTATGTGTGTAGTTTGCTAAATTTTCACTATCTTAGACATAAGGGTGCATGTGAGGTTGACTATACCATGGGTATCATTTTAAAATAGGGATGCCTACATTGAGATTATGGTTATCAATTGTTGAACACACCCCTATTAGGTAGAAAGGATCAATGGGTGAAAGTTTGGTGTTTTGTCGAAAGACTAGCATCAAAATCTATAACCAGGCCTGCCCATATTTGAGTTACTAAATTGATGTTGATTTCTAACTGCCACATGTCACTCCCTTAGTAATGCATAACCCCGAGATCTGTTCATAATTTTTAAAACTCTAATTATTCATAGCCCTGAATTTATATTAGAAAAACCCAAAAAGAAATATTAGTGTAGGATCTTATCTCCCCCATTTTATTTTTTGGTACCATTTGTTTGAATTTAACTTGTCTCTCCTATTTTGAATTAATTTGATCGCCACTCAAATTGTTCCTCGTGAATTCAACCCCAACTCTAAAGTTGGGTAAATATATTAACAATGATCTCCTTGCACTTAAATTGACATGTAAGTTGAGCGTTCTCAAAAATGGCATCGTTGCCAGGGAACAATTTGGCGCATTAAGTTAGTTTGAAATTTTAGTCACTTGCTCGAATTCAAGCTTGTAAATATTTGTTTGTGATTTTCTTTTGTAGGTAGCTTTTTATTTTATTTTATTTTACTTTTTTCTATGGCAACTTCCGACATATATGATGTTCGTAGTTGGAAGTCCTATCCTAATGATCCATGTCCATACTACGACGTTCCATATTTCTTGAGAGATTGTGACTATGCTCCTCGAAGAGATATGGATTCACCATCTCAATCCTATAGGGAGTATAGGTGCTCCTTATGTAGTAGTCGAGATAGACATTGGAGTGATTGTATATTATGTCTTTATTCAATGCCCGAAAGAGTTCAAGGTGAACTCTTTCAAGTTTGGGGAGAGGGCTAAAATCAAGCAAGTTGGGCTTACTTTGTATTATCATGATGATTATATGCCTAGTTAGAAGACAGAGTTGGTGTTAACTACGCGTATCTTGAGCAGAGAAGAACTGTTGATGATAGTCTCAAGTATCTCGATCGCGATCCTGATGACTGTGATCTCGGTCAATTCTCCATTGTCGCTATACCTGAGGACTGCTGTCTGTAGAAATCCAAACTTTTGCACACCCTTTTTTAACCCCTGAATCTCCTATAGCATTGCCACACGCATTTTTCTTGCTAATCTAACATAACTTTGCTTTGTAAATATTGAAAATAGTCCGAAGTATGTTCCATACAGGTACTCAGCTACAAAATGGGAGACTCAAACAATATCAGACCCACGTCCCCAGAGAGCCACAACCAGTGTTACAATGACCTCTTAAGGAGTAATCTATTCCTAAAAAGGAGTATCTCTATGGATAGAGTCCCAGAGAAAATCCCAAAATTCTTTGACAGACTTGCTGCTATCAGGGACCATTCTCTAGGGCTACCTTAGGGGCCATGGTAATACTTCACTACTCGCTATTCATACGTAGCTCAGTCCGACTATGAAATATATTACGAGGTGTTAAAAAAATGGTGCCATGGTTGCCAAATTGGAGATAGCATATTCATCTTTGGCAATATCACACAAAAACCTCCGGGAGTCATAGGAAAAGATGTTGAAAAGGGAAAATAAGAGAGAAAGGTTCTTCACCAAGATGTAGAGAGGGGTAAAGGGCATATTCAAGGTAATCAAACCTAAGGAGCATCTACCTTCGACAAGGAGCAAAAGTGATGATGGAGCCCTTGCTGAGAGGTCTAGTATTGATGATGGTGGAGATGATGCAAGGTATATCGGAGATGATGAAGCTGATTCAGGGATCATTCTTTACTCTTATCTTGTTAACTAGGTAGTGGGGGCACTACCATCTTTTCAATTAGAGGTGCCTGACCCTATATTTGTACTGCTTGGATGTCTTTGGATAGTGTTTTGATGATATTTTGGATGATCTTTTATTTTTGTTTTGGGATGCTATATTTGGGCACTCGATTGGTGCTCACGCTTTTATGGATTATCATGTGTTTCTTTTATTCTTAGTATTCTTTTAATTTACTTTTATTTTGATTTCTTTTTAATTATGGTGATACATGACTGTCTTTGCCCTATGATGGATTGATCGATGATATTTTTGAGGGTGAAATGTCGTGTTTAGGTTTTGAGACATAGATTCAATGGAAGTTTGAGTACCTGTGGCACTATATTTTTTAAATTTGGCGTCACTTTGTACACCATTGGCGAAGTTGGAGTATCCACATGGATAGTTAGCCCATTTTGAGCCAAGATAGGAGACTAAGGTTTTGGTTGTAGCCATAGTTTAGCAAATTGTGCATAGCGGTATTGCAAAACAAATACCCTCCTCCATCCAAAATCTTTCAAAAATTGAGGCCATGGACGTGAGTAACTTGGTAACAAATCTTTTTCTCTTTTTATGGCTCCATAATTTGTTGACTTGTAAGTAATGATAGATACTCTAATTTTGTTTCATAGAAGAGACAACTGAGCTTCTTTGGAAAGTTTTAGCATGCCATGTGTGGTGAGCTTTGTGCATTCATCTCTTGTATACTTGTGTTATCTAGAACTTGCCTTGTTAGTCTTTCAAAGCTAATGTTGATTGTGTTTGGTTGGAGAAATGATCTTAGGCCACCTGTGTGATTTTGAAAATCCACTCTAGCCTAAAAAGCCTACCCAAACATGAATATAATCCCCTGTTACCCACTTTGAGCCTTTGGACCTTTCTTTGGCAAATGTATTATAAGCCGTGAACCATTCTTTTTATCCCTCTTTTGAACCATACCCTCTTTGAACTTAAAAATGCAACTTGAGGCTAAAAGCCTAAGTTGGAGTGGTAAAGTTTATGGAATGAAGTTTGAGGCCACGAAGTGTTAGTAAAATGCCTAATGTGCCTAAGTATGGAAACAAAGGGGTAGAAAAAGTATGGATCTAATAAAGGATAGAACTGAATGAAATGTTCAAGAAAAAGAGATAAAAGAAAAGTGGTGAATAAAGAAAGCAAAAAGTAGGCATGATCAAAAGAGAGAAAACAAAGAAAAGTGGTCAATAGTCAAAAGGGAAGATTGAAAAGTGTGATATTGATGTTCAAGAAAGGAAGTATCCATGTTGTTCCCAAACAATATCCTACCCTAATCCGAACCTACATTACATGGTTAAAAAGTCCGTTGAGATCTCCAACCATTTAACTTCTTTGTAGTGGCGAGTGTAAATAGGGGCAAGCCTATGGTATAACACTTGTTGCATTGATATTTCTTTTGTGTGAGAGAGAGTTTGTGCACTTAAAATTCCTTGTTGCATATTTTGTAGCTTGATGTGAGGAATTCTTTTTCTTGTGAGGTTGGCATGTGAAACAAGTTGAGGTGGGTGATTTTGTCACCTTCTAGCGATGAGGCAAATGGAGTATAGTTTAGTTATGGTCAAAAGTAATTCACCTCTAGAGTATATGTCGTTGTTGCTTAGTTGCTCTTTAAAGTTTTATGCATTCTTGAGTATTGCATTTTATAATGAGGGGTGTAGTGAATTAGCCTAGCATTTGTACAATGAGCTACTTATGGTTGAGACTAAAGTTGAAGTCATTATGACCTTTGGGGCATAAATGATTGTATCTCATAGTAAGAGGTATTGTTTCTTAAGGACAAGCAAATGCTTTAAGTTGGGGTGTTGATGAGTAGTGATTTTACCACTCATTCTCACTCAATATTCGTGAACATTTTCTTGATTTGAATGAATAAATGAGACATATTCTTGATTAAATGCACTAATATCTACTTCTTGTAGGCATAGAGTTGAAAGGATGGAAAGATGTGGATTAGAGCTCAAAATGATCAAAAAGGGAGCAAGAAAGTGCAGCTGAAGACTTTGACCAACAAGGCCTCAGGTACCATGGTCATGATCCGCTGACCGCGACCACGGCGGTCAAGCAAAGTCTTCCAACCACGATCGCTGATGTTATCTGTGGTCATATATCTGTGATCGCAGCTAGATTTAAGCGATCGCAGCCTAGCGGAGGAATTCAGTCCAAGGAAAAATCTATAATTACACATGCTGATCCCAACTTGAACAAAATGACTCAAACCCTAAGCATTATCCACACAATAACAATTCCATCTTCCCCAATTTATAGGTTTTAGCTCTAGATTTCATAGCCTCCATTTCCAAAGAAGAAAATATTGCATAAATTTTGGGTGAAGAATATATTAGAGACTTATATTGTATAAATTTTGGGTGAAGAATACATTGGAGACTTTCTAAGTAGAATATTTTCTCACTTCCATTGTTGATATTGTGGGAGAGCCAAGTTTGAGGTAACATTCGCTTAATTCTTCAACAATTCATTTCAACGGAGATTATAAGTATATCTATACTTATTTATCTTATGTGTAGAGAAATCTCCCTCTTGGGGTTATGTGTGAATAGGTGTTTAAGTGTGTGGGGGGGTTATTATTGTTAGCATCTATTTGGTAGTTCATATTTATGGGTTTTATCATTGCTATACTAGTTTGGTTGGGATTTGATAGGTGAAATCCCCAAATACCCACATGGGTTTGATGAGTGAAAGCTCCAAGCTCTAGAAAGTTCAAAGCTATCTTCTAAAGAAGGATTTTGGGTGAAGTGTAGGAATCCATATCATCCTCGAAGAGGGATATGGAGACCAAAACAATGGTAAACAACTATGTGTGTAGCTTGCTAAATTTTCACTATCTTAGACATAAGGGTGAATGTGAGGTTGACTATGCCATGGGTATCATCCTAGAAATAGGGATGCCTAGATTGATGTTGTGGTTATCATTTGTTGAACACACCCCTATTAGGAATTCAAAAGGATCAATGGCTGAATTTTTGGTGTTTTGTCGAAAGACTAGCATTAAAATCTATAACCAAGCCTACCCATATTTGAGTTACTAAATTGATTTTGATTTCGAACTCCCACATGTCACTCCCTTAGTAATGCTTAACCCTGAGATTCATGCATAATTGTTAAAACTCTAATTATTTGTAGCCCCAAATCTATATTAGAAAAACCCAAAAAGAAATATTAGTGTACGATCTTATCTCCCCCATTTTATATTTTTGTACCATTTGTTTGAATTTAGCTTATCTCTACTATTTTGAATTAATTTGATCTCCACTCACATTGTTCCTCGTGGATTCGACCCCAACTCTAAAGTTGGGTAAATATATTGACGACGACCATCTTGTACTTACATTAAAGTGTAAGTTGAGCGTTATCAATATCCTTTTCCTTCATTGATTCAGATTGTATATTCATTCCTTGGCTTTGAATACTTTTCCCCTTTACTTTGTACATTGGCTAGTGATATATGGTATAGTGTTGATATTCCTAAGTATGGCTCGAATAAGATAGTGCATTCTTATTACTTCCTTAACCATAAATTTGTAGTCTCTTGAACATGAATAGGATAGTTTGTCCTTATTATCCCATTAGTTGTCTTATATTTTTGCTGAATATTTGAGTGTAGTTCTCATTCTGTTTATATGTTATATATTTGCTTTATATTTGGAGCTCAGTTGGCAGTTGCCTACTAAGTACCATCTATTTGGTACTTGTACTACACTTCTGCAGCCTGTAAATCATAACTATAGGTTATTGATGATTTGTAAATGTACCACTCATTTATCTCAAAATTAGTACATACTACTATGATTTAATGATATGAATGAGACAATTTTGTCAATTTAATGCACCAATTCCCATATTTTACAGGTATACAGGTGATAAGAAAAAAATGAGTAAAATGAGCTGAAAACGATCAAAAGGGAAAGAGAAGTTCAAATGTTGGAATAGTAGGAGTAAGATCTGACCCTCAGTTACTGCGATCGTGTTCTGAGGGTGTCGATCACAAAAGTCAAGTTTGGTCATCTGTCGGTGATCGTAATGGTCTTATGGTGGTTGCAGTAGCTGTGATCGCGGGTAAGTTACAGTGATCGCGGCATAGCAGGTTTATGTCAGGGACAATTGTGTCATTTTCTGTGGCCAACCCCATATCCCATATACGGCAAAACCGCTTTCTTATTTGGCATTCTTAACTTTGAATATTGAATTTGGAGACTTTGTAAACCCGACTAATTTGGGCAAGAATATTGTGTCAGTATTTCCAATTTGAGTTAAGTGAAATTAGAGTTAAATTAAAGAATATTATTATTTGCATCTTCAGTGGAAGCATTAAATGATCTTTTTGGTATATTTCTTCTCCATAATTCATGAGTAGGTAAGCATTTATCTTATAATTATGTTGAAATAGGATGCAAATTA
The DNA here is from genome assembly GCF_002878395.1 of Capsicum annuum. NCBI lineage: Eukaryota > Viridiplantae > Streptophyta > Magnoliopsida > Solanales > Solanaceae > Capsicum > Capsicum annuum. Next base: position 145,289,625 of record NC_061113.1, read on the forward strand.
AATATATGTGGGTTGTGATGTATTAGTGTAGATTATTGGTTGTTGATGATGGGTTTTACTAATGCTTGCTTGATTGAGTAGGGATTTATGGATGAAACCCCCAAATTTCCAAAATGGGTTTGTGGGTGAAAACCTCAAATTTCCTAAATATAACATCATCCTTGAAAGAGGTATGTAAGTATACTTTTGATTCTTATATCATCCTTTAAAGAGTGATATGGGTGACAAGGCATTAGTGAACAATAGTTAGATATAGCTTATTCTCTTTTCATTATCTTAGAAATAAGGGTGAATTGAGAATTAGCTAGGTCTTGGGCATCTTCTTAGAAATAGAGATGCCTAATTGAGGTATTAGGTGAATTTTATTGCCATTTAAAAAGGTCCATAGGTGATAATCTTAAGGTTTGGCTGACCAACTAGAATCAATAACCCCTAACCTGGCCTATCCATGTAGTCATCAACTAGAATTTACCTCCAATTGTCACGAAACTATGTATTATTTGCCACTAGGAAGACATAATCCCAAGACTTGTCTCATATTGAAATCTTAGCAAGCTTTGTTGCTTTGAATTGGTAGTTTTATTTGATTTTGGTAAAATAACATTCAAAACCAATCCCTCATTTTAATTCATGCATTTCATTCCATTTACACTATAGTCATACACTTAGACACTATCAACACCTATAGGATTTAAAGACTAGATTCACTCCTCGGGTATTGGACCACAACGTGAGTTGACCTTTATTGATAATGATTGTCCTATATCAAACCAATAGTATAGGTAAGCATGATCAAAATGGCGTCGTTGACGGAGAGTGAGACTTAGTTTTCTCTTATGCGGTGTTGATTGTAGCTTTGGGTATACCCGTGGTGGTTTTGATTTACTTTGTTGTTGTTTTTTCTTTTTAGGTGATTTCAATAGTGTCCACGACACCATAAGTGACTATGCAAGTAATGTTGGGACCTTTGATGGGCCCCTTAATGATGAGGAGTAACTCCATGATGTTGGGCGTGCGAAATCTATCTATATCCGACCTAATCAAAGAAATAAGGTATTCCATATCACGAATGTTATGTTGCACATGCTTCAAATGAAAGATTTCTTTGGGGAGCAAGCTGATGAAGAGCCCAACTTGCACTTGAAGAATTTTTTGGAAGTTTTGCCCTCTTCAACATTGCTCATATCTTACAAGAGTCCATACGGTTGCACCTCTTTTCAATTTTTCTAACGGGTGAGGCAATATTATGGCTCCGATCTCTTCCCACCGGTTCAATCACATTGTGGGATAAATTACAATTGCATTCTTAGACCGATAATTCCCACCATCCAAGATATTGCAATTGCATGACGAAATCACTAATTTTTGTTAATTGAATGGAGAACCTCTATATGAGGTATTAAAGAGATTTAATGGGAAACTCATGCAAGGTTCCAACCACGAGGTCCTAGACAAGATGTTTATCCAAATCTTCTATCGGGCTTTGGATCAACTAAACAAAATTGTGGTGGATAATGCGGCTAGGGGTTCACTTGTGAAGTTGTCTTATAATGTGGCTACAAACTTGCTTGAGAAAGTCACAAAGCAAAATCAGGGATGCATACCCGATGCACCGAGGTAGCTAAAGGGTCTCCTACCACCTCGTATATTAATAAAGAGTAAAGAAAGAGAGATAAAAAGAGGGAGGAAAACATGGCAAAAATAATGACCTAATTGGAGTTGCTAACTAAACATGTGATGGGTGCACCCAAAAAATGATAAATGTTGTGGCATCCAAGGGCTATGATGAAGAAAAGAACAAAAGGTTAGATGAAGAAAATTGGTATTTAGCTAACTATCCAGTAGGTTCCCTCTCGGCCAATCAAAGAAAAGGTGGGAACCAAGGTTGGACGACCGTGAAAGAGAACAAGATTGGCATGATAGGGATAGATATCATGACTTGAGAGATAAGGAAATAGAGTATGATCAGTATGTGCCTCCACGTGATTGAGTAAAGGGAAAAGAATCCAATTTTGTTGATCTCAAAAAATTCAAGATCGAAGATGTTTTAGCAAGGATCTTGATGAGAGTGGGAGGGACGGATAAGATGGTCTGAGAATTGAAAAGAAACTTTTAGCAAATCAACCAAACGATTGTATCATACTTCACCTCAATCATGTAATTAGAGACTCAAATCGGCCAAATCTCCACTCAACTTAATGCTAGACAATAAGGAGGGCTTCCTAGTGATGCTGTTGTGAACCTAAAAAATAATGCCCAAGTATTGGCGATCATCACTGGGAGTGGAAAGGATCTCGATGATATTGTGGTGGAAGCTGAAAAGGAGGCCATACTGAACAAGCAAATATGAAGAAGAAGCATGTGGTTTATTAACATGAGGAGGATCCAAAGTCACAATAAGGGGATGAAAAAGAATCAATGATAATGGATGAAATGGTTGATGAAGATGGAGATCCGAAGGTAGTTGAGAATGATGAACCAAAAAGTGATCCGATGCTTAACATGAAGGCTCCTCCCCATTCTCTCAAAGGCTAAAAAATAAGAAGGACAATGCCAAATTTAAGATGTTCCTTGCTAAGTTTAGCAATCTATCAATTAATATCCCGTTGCTAGAGGTCGTTCAAGAGATTCTGGGATATTCTAAGCTTATGAAGATGTTTATGTAAAACAAACCTTTTATTGATGGTGAAATCATAGAAATTACTCATCGGTGTAGCGCTATCATAACTAGTGCTATAGCAGAGAAGTAAGAGGATCCTGGACCTTTACAATCCCTTGCACCATAGGGGTACACAAATTTGAGAAAGCCTTGTGTAACCTTGGTCCGAGCATCAATCTCATACCCTATGCAATCTATCAAAAACTTAGGTTGGCACTCCTATCCAATAATAATGAGGCTATTGATGGAGGACTGATTGATCAAAAGATCAGTTGGAGTTTTGTTTGATGATTTAGTGAAGGTGGATTGCTTCATTCTTTTGGCGGACTTTGTCATGCTTGATTGTGAAATCGACCAAGAGATACCTATTATTCTTGGTTGACCTTCCCTTGCAACCAGAAGAGCTATTATAGATATTGAGTTAGGAGAAATGAAATTTTGGGTCCAAGATGATAAATTTTCCTTACAAGTATGCAAAACTGAGACACAACCTATGGAGTTGCAAATAGTCTCCATCATTAATGTTAAGGACACGGAGGTGAATGGTGGGTCCATGAAGAATCTAGCTTGAAATGATGAAAAACGTCGTGCCACGATGATAAATTATGCGCTGGGTTGGAGGTAACCCACCAATGCCACAAAAGTGGTCTGTATCCTTGTTTATGACTAAGTAGAGTAGGTTTTATTTTTTTTTGTGATTGATCCATGAAATTGGGATTCTATAAGGTGTTTTGAATGAGATTGAATAAGGTAAAGTGTGAAAAAATTGTGCAGTGAACTGAGCAGGGGAAAACAAAGGACCAAAAATAGCCTCAGTTACCACATTCATGGCACCTGCGCTATCACTATCACGGTAGTCGCATGACCGCAATCGCAGTCAAGATTGGTTAAAAGACCAGTCAACTTCCCATTTCCCCCTTACATTTCCTATTCAAATTTCTCTTAAATTATTCTCTTTGCGTGAGCATATTGGGCATCCCAAAAGTGTTTAGCATCCACGATGTATCATTAATCCAATATGTGCTTTAAATTTTGTGTAATTATGCTTAGATCTGGACCTTAGAACTCATATTATAGGAATAGGCCTAGAATTATTCTTTACATGTTAAATCCTTGTTGAATTGTTCTTATTTAGTATGGTTAGTTGTTTGTAGTGGTGTGTACATAGTTGGGGAAGCCTTGAGTACCCAAATTTGCTTAAATTGATAGAAAGAGTTGTGCACACCAAGTGCTCGGTTAAATGACCAAACAAATTCAATGTTAGTTTTTCCATGTTCTCACGGCATGATCGAGTGCCTAGGAACGATGTTCTTTTCTCTTAATGAATGTTTTTGCTTTGGAAGACAATATGGCATTGAAATTTGAAAATATGAGTGTTTTAAAAATTTTGGTTGACATAGCCTCAATGACCGTAATTGCCGTCATATGGTCGCCATCGCGGTACCGCAATCACAGCTCAGTGGCATGCGATCACAGCATTTGAGGTTTTTTTATCCTGGACCAAAAATCTGCTAAGTCCATTTCTTGCCCATAAATTTCTAAGGCACCACCCATTGGCTTAAATTGATAACATAACGGAGTTTTCACATATAAATGTTGATGATTAATGTTATTGTGTGGTTCTTAGGTTTTTAAGGCTCATTATGAAAGATATGATCAAACCCAGATCATGGCCCCAGAATACCACAATCAATACTATATTGACCTCCTTAAAACCCAATTGCTCACTGAGAGAGGCATGTGCTTTTAGATAAAGTTTTAGAGAAACTCACGGCATTTCATGCCCGCTTAGTCGCCATTGGGAGGATTTGTTTTGCCCTAGATCCTTGTTGAGAAAATGAGCATTTAGTATGGGAATTTTATGCTAACCTTTGTGTAGTTTCTTTCTCGGAACTAGTTATGCTAATTCAGGTAAGAATATATACTTCGGGGTTGAGAAGATTAATGGTTTGTATGGGCTGCTTGATGAGGACATTAGCTAATTTGAGGCAAAAGGGTATGAACCGTGGAATTGGATGGCTGAAAAGTTGTGTCCAAGAAGGAAGGTTCCTTGGGCAGACACCAAGAGAGGTATATCAATGAATGATTTCACAACTAAGGCATGGATATGGTTGCAAATTATTTGTAGCCAGGTTTCTCCATGCACACACATGACTGTTGTTCCAGATGTGTGAGCCAGGATGGTTTCTTGTATACTACATAATATTTTTTGAATATTCGTCAACTCGTGATCTTAGATATGAAGCATTTTAAGATCCACGGTAGTACGCACCTTTTATTCCCTTCTTTGATTACTAAGCTGTGTAGGAGATTCGAGGTTGACAAATATCCTGGATACACTTGGGTGCACCTAAACATACCATCTATCCTTTCAATATGTGGGGTAAAAGAGCATTGCACAAGAGTAAGAATAGGAAGATAGACTTGGACAAATTGACATTTGAGGACACAGACTCGTGTAGGCCATCTACAGCAGGGCCTTTTGAGTAGAATTCAGTGGAGATGAGGGCTATAAAGGAGCTTATAGTAGGGTTGTCCCAGGGATCGGGAGAGTCTTCCACCACCCTTCATTCTTATTTGGCTGATCTAACTATGAGATATATCTGGAAGATCAGAGAAAGCAGGGAACCACTATACCTAGTATTGAGAGAGCCTACTCATCTCTAGAAGATTCTCATAGGGAGCTCAAGGACTCATATGAGAAGATAAAGAAGAGGGATAACAAGAGAGAAAAATTATTCACCAAGATGTGGAGGGGGTGAAGGGCCTTTGGAAGGTCTTGAAACCTAGAGACAGGCTTCCCTCTTCTAGAGTTGATAGTGATGATGAGGCCCTAACTGAGTGGCCTTTGGAAGCTCTTGATGCAGTTACAAGGAGCACGCTTTTACTCTCTTTATACTTTATTGATTAAGCAGTGAGGTCACTACAAGCTTTTTAGTTGGGGTGCCTGTCTCTATATTTATTCATTTGTCTTATATTATTGAGATATTTCTGGATGTTTTGATGTGGATTTGGATGATTTTTATTATTTTATATTTGGGATGTAATATTTGGGCACTTTGATAGTGCCCACACTTCGTGTATTAGTATCTTGTATCTTTTTCTAGTTTTTTATCTTTATTTTGTTTATGATGATATTAGACGAGGCTTTCCCTATGATAGATTGAGTAACAATATTCTTAAGGGAAAATTGTTGTGATTGGATTTTGAGCCATGGACGCAAGGAAAGTCTGAGTACCCGTAGCATTGGAGCTATAAATACAAGGGAAATCTAAGTACCTGTGGCATTTTGGATTTGGGATTAACCTTATGACTATGGTGAAGTCTGATTATCCATATGGTTAGCCCTCATGAAAGCTAAAATATTAGATGACAACTTGGTTTGGTGACGTAAATAGCAAATTATCTGTGGTGCAAATGCGAAGCAAACAACCCCCCCCCCCCCCCCCCATCCAAAATTCTTTTAAAAATTAAGGGTATAGACGTGAACAACTTTATAAAATAATTTACCTCTTTTTGTGACTCTGAAGTCTTTAACTTATAGAAATTGGTAAATACCCTCTTTTGTCTCTAGTAGGAAATGTAATTGAGCCTCCTTGAGAAGTGTACATTCCATGTATGATGAGCATAATTTTCTAACTCTCATGCATACTTGTACCATCTAGAACTTTCCCCGTTAGTCTCTCAAGGCTAATTGTGATTATACTTGGGTGGTGAAATGATCTTGGCCTTCTTAGTGAACATTATGAGCCCACTTTAGCCTAAATAGCCTAACCATACATAGAATAGTATCCTTAGTTACCCCTTTTGAGCCTTGAAACCTTTCTTTGGCAACCACATTACAAACCTTGAACCATTCAAAGTTTTTCCCTCTTTTGAACCCTTACCAATTTTGAACTTGGAAAATGAAAATTAAGGCCAAATGCCTAAGTCGGGGGTGGTAAGTTTGAAAGAGATGACCTTGGGCCATGATAATGTAAGTGGATACCTATGATGCTAATCAAAGAGAGAAATTGAAAAGGTGAAAAAGGAAGGAATAATCAAAATAAGGAATAGCATGGAGTGCAAAAGAAAGTAAAAAGAAAATGCTTTGAAAGAATTGGGTAAATCAAGGTAGAAAAAGTAGGCATGTGTGAAGCTTGGAAATAATTGAAGTGGTCCATCGTCCAAGTTGCATTAAAATAGTATTATGTAGATATTCAAGGAGGGTGTAGTCACTTTGTTCCTAAATGATATCATACCATTTCCCCGAACCTACGTTACAAGCTTAAAAAGTCCTTCGAGATCTCCAAGCAAGTGTATTCATTATAGCGACGGTTGAAAAGAAGGGCAAGCCTCTGGTATGGTACTTGTTAGCATTGAGAGAATATTTTTTAGAGAGAGTATTTTGCACTAAAATCCCTTGTCTCATATTAGATAATTTGGTGTGTTGGATTTCCTTCTTGTGAGGCAGCATGTAAACAAATTGAGGCAGGTGAAATTGTCATTTTCCTGTAAAAGAAGAAAAATAATATAGTTGATTTGTTATCAATAGAGATTCACTTCTAGAGAGTTAGTAATTGTTGCATTATAGTTCTTTAAAGTCTTGTGCATCCTTGAGATAATGTTTCATGTTAAGAGGAGTCGTGAGAATATCTTTGCCCATATTTGTGAGCTATATGTTGGTGTTAATCAATTTTTAAGTCATGATGATCATTTAGTCGCATAAATGGGGTTACAGCTGCATTGTGTCAATGAGTAAGTAGTAGTGTTGCTTGGGGACAAGCAAAGGTTTAAGTTGGGGGTGTTGATGAGTGGTATATTTACCACTCATTTACATCCAAATTAGTACACACTACTATGATTTAATGATATGAATGAGATAATTTTTTCATATAAATGCACTATTCGCATATTTTGCAGGTATACAAGTGATAAAAAAGGAGTGAAATGAGTTGAAAAGGGATCAAAAGGGGAAGAAAAGTGCAAAAGCTGGAAAAGCAAGAGGAGGATCTGACCCTCAATTACCATGATCATAGTTTGAGGGTCACAATAGTGAAAGTCAAGATTGGTAATCTGTAGGCAATCACGATAGTCTACTAGCAGTCGTGGTAGTGGCGACAGCGGCCAGGGTTCAGCGATCGTGGCATAGCAAATTTATGATGAGGGGTAATTGTGTAATTTTCTGTAGCTAACCCCAAATCCCACATAAGGCAAAAACCCTTTCTTATTTGGCATTCTTAACTTTGAAAATTGAACTTAGGGCTTTGTAACCCTAATAATTTGGGTAAGAATATTGTGTTTAAATTTATATTTTAAGTTTAGTGCAATTGAAGTTAAATTGAAGAATATTCTTGTTTGTATCTTCAATAGAAGCATAGAATAATCCTTTTGGAATATTTCTTCTCCATAACTTCATGAATAGCTAAGAATTTATCTTGGGGTTATGTTGAAATAGGGTGCAATATATGTGGGTTGTGATGTATTAGTGTAGATTCTTGGTTGTTGATGATGGGTTTTTCTAATGCTTGCTTAATTGAGTTGAGATTTGTGGGTGAAAACCCCAAATTCCAAAAATGGATTTGTAGTTTAAAACCCCAAATTTTTAAAATCTCATAATATCCTTAAAAGAGGGATGTGAGTATACTTTTGATCCCTATATCAGCCTTGAAATAGGGATATGGGTGACAAGGCATTAGTGAAAAATAGTTAGATGTAGCTTATTCTCTTTTCATTATCTTAGAAATAAGGGTGAATTGAGAATTAGCTAGGTCTTGGGCATCTTCCTAGAAATAGGGATGCCCAATTAAGGTATTAGGTAAATTTGATTACCGCATCTATAAGGTATCCAAAAAGGTCTATGGGTGATAATGATGAGGTTTTATTGATAAACTAGCATCAACAACCCCTAACCTGGCCTACCCATATAGTCATCAACTAGAATTTACCTCCAATTGTCACGAATCCATGCATTATTTTCCCCTAGGAAGACAATATCCCAAGACTTGTCTCATATTGAAATATTAGTCACCTTTGTTGCTTTGAATTGGTAGTTTGATTTGATTTTTGGTAAAATAACTTTCCAAACAAATCCCCCTATTTTAATTCATGCATTTCATTCTATTTACACTATAGGCATACACTTAGACGTTATCAACACTATAGGGTTTGAAGACTATATGCACTCCTCGGGGATTCGACCTCAATGTGAGTTAAGATTTATTGACAATAATCATCCTATATCGAAACTATGGTATAGGTGAACGTGATCAGTTATCGTTGTTGATGTGTGCGTCGTGTGAAGAAACCATGTTTCGAAGACTTAGAGTAAGCTCCTGATGTTTGGAGTATTTCCTATCTCTCTCTTATGTACTAGACTAGTCTTCATGTTGTATTCAGAGATAAGTTGTATCAGTGTAATTCCTTTGTTAGTTCCTTTTTGTACTTTGCTTATATTAGAAGCATTTGTACTGATACCACCTGGTTTTGGGACTATTATTATGTATTTGATTCCTTTATTTTGTTAATTCCGCATTATTTTCTATATATATTCGTTCGGACTACAGGTTTGGCTTGCCTGCTAGTGGTTTATAGTAGGCGCCATCATGACCTAAGAAATTAGGTCATGACACCAGTTGATTCTTTCAACAGGAATATAAAATCGATTGAACTTAAATTTAATTTTTGTTCTAGGATTCAAATAGCTTGTGTTTGAATTTTCTCACATCTTGGATTTGAATTAAACTATTTAGTAATCAGTACAAACACTTGAATGGTTACTATGAATAACAACTTTAGATTCCATGTTACGAATAAACAATCTTTAACCAGAACACACTTGGAATCTTTATTTGTTTTGTTATTATTGATCTTGATTTAGCATATCAAAATTTTGTAAAGAAATTATACTCCCCCTGTTTCAAATAGAATGACCTACTTTCCTTTTTAGTCCATTTCAAAAAGAATTATCTCTTTCTTTTTTTACAAACTTTTAAATTTTAACTTTCCACGCAGCATGTTTAAGACCATAAGATTGAAGGGCATTTTGGTACATTTGACATATCTTTAATTTAACACCACAAGATTCAAAAGTTTTCTTTATTTTCTTAAACTCCGTGTCAAGTCAAACTAGATCATTCTTTTTGAAATGGAGGGAGTAATATTTTGTCGATGTGCTCTTTCTTACTTGTAGTTATGATTTTAGTTACCTTCTAGCACTACAAAAACCGTTATTTATGTTGGAGGGAATAAAGTTATTGTATAAAAATAAACTCTTTCCACTGATTCAGTTGGTCCATTTGAATTATCGATCAACCACATTGATCTATTGACAAACTTTAATTTAATAGGTCCGCACATTTTCGTATTAGTGGTATGATTTCACTTTTCCTTTCACATCTTTTGGTATGTGACATATTTTTGTTGGCTTTTTCTTTTGGCTTGGCATGCCACGTCATTTAACCCGTGACATGATTTTGATTTTTAAAATAAACTAATAGTCATTTGAATCTTGAGCTTAGTCAAATGAGTTCATGATTTTTGGAGCCTAACTTAACTGCCTAGCACAAATAAAATCGGACGTTATTGTAAATCTATAAGACCCCACAAAATTTTAATGAATTTATTTTTTACCCTCCCACGTGTGTACTGTCAATTTTTGACTTGAATTATGTTAAGAGATGTTAAAAGGGTGTTTAGAGAAAGTTTCAAAATTTTTGAAAGGGGTTCAGGGCTATTTTGACACCCCGGGGCAGTAAGCCTCTTTGATAGTGGCATCCCATGGAGGTTAGGCTCTGCGATAAGGGCGTGGCACAGGGGCTACCCTTCGCGATAAGGGCGTGCACTCTCCTCTGTAAAAATCATCCATTTTTTATTTTTTCACTTGGAGTGAGGGCTTTTGGTTTTTTTAGCCCTTGCACAACTTTTAAATACCCAATTAGCCTTTGTTCTTCAATTATCAAAGATCAAACAATATCTTTTTTTTTCTAACTCAAAACCCAAGGAAGCTCAAGGGTTTTATAGAGAATTCAACATTCAAGCTCCAAACTTTGAATTCTCTTTGATTTTCTTTGTATTTCAGGCATGTTGCTCATCTCTAACTTGTATTTTTACATTGTGGCATCTATTTAATTAATATTCATGTGTTTTAATTTGTGGGTTTGAAATTGGGTTGAGGGGTTTTGATTGTGATTACTTGAATTGTTTTTCCCATGGTTTAAATGGAATATTCATGCTCTAATTTATGGTTTTTGGGACTGAATTGGTGCATGTTTTAATGGTTAGAATGGGGAACATGGGTTTCTCAAAATTGGATGAATTTTAATTTGATAATTGCATTAACCTCAACCCACTTAGCCAAATTGATTTTGAGTATGGATAATTGCATGTTTAACTTGTATTCTAAACCCATTGTATTGCATTAAAGTATAAATGAATGAATATGGATTTGGATGGCCTTGGTGACCTTGGTTTTGGATTTTGAATAGAAGTTGGGAGTTGTTTGATTATATAGACTGGTTTGGCATAATTAAATTAGCTGGCAAGCATATTGGAATGATGATACCAAGTTGGTAAATATCTTAATGCATGACTCCTGGGTTAATAGTTGATTTATGTGCAAACTATTTTAATTTAGTCGTAAAGATAATTATGTAGCTTACCGTAAAGGTGTAGGTCCCGGAGGAATCAACAATGGAAACCACATTTGCCAACATTGGAGGTCCTTGTGACCATGTGCTTAGTGCGCACACACACACACACATATATATATGGATATAGACTTGGTGTCTTTATCGTTTCCTTGGTTTTCCCTTGGTTCATATGACTAACATGCACTGGGACCCTTTCAACAGGGTGGGGTGGACCCATATAGCCCATGGGTGCCTTTAAGATGGAGTGACCTACATAGTTAAGGTTAATACTTTAAAATATCATGTTCATGTCCTTTGTCCCTATCCTAACATCTTATATATGTATTTACAAATGTTGTGCATTATGGTTTTGACTGGTTTTAGTAAATGACATTATTTTATCCTTTTTCCTGAGTTACATGCCAGTGCTTTCCCCATTGATCATCCCTGGGTCCGAAGGGTTTTCTATTGCTCATGTGCAGCATTAAGTGATTCGATATTTCGGTGGATTTGCTGTGAAGTGGTGAGTCTCCATCTTTTAGAAGGCCCTATCATCTCACTAGTTTTCGTATTGTCTTAGTATTTTATTTGGGATTCTTTATTTCAAAGTTGGGGGCAAGTCCTAACTTAGTTGGTATTTCTGGTATTAGCGGTTTTTGTAGACAAGTGTGGGTTGGTCGTTTGTTTTCTCATTGTATACATTTGGTTTATCTATCCTTTATATCATTATGTTTGGTTAGTTTTCATTGTATTCTTTACTGTGTTCTGGGTATTAGGCTAAGGATGTGGTCTCTAGCCCAAGGTGGGCTTGATATACCAATCACGACTAGGACCTAGTTTAGGTTGTGATAAGCTTGGTATCCGAGCACAATTTAGGGTCGTTGGGTGTCCACAAAGCCATGATGATTAGAGTCTCTTTTATTGGTATATAGCGTGCCACACTTATAAGGGGAGGCTACAAGATATTTAGGAATATTTTCCTATCTTGTGTTCTATTTTTAGGCTATAAATTCTAGTATTGTGAAACTCCTCTAACCCCTGGCTTACTTGTGTTTTAGATCATGCCTCCTTAAAGATTTGACGGTCATAGAAACTCTGCTAGAACCTCTGTCCTACCTGAGGAAATTGTGGAGGGAACTCACCCTATTTATAGAGTGCAAACCTATCTAGGGTCCTTACTCCTGACTGTACTGCTCCATGTGGGGTTCCACCGATCCCTACTAGTCCTTCTCGGGATTTTTGGGATGGTGATACTCATGCCCCAAAGTCTTAGGGAGATATTTCTAATATGAAGTTTCGTTAGTATATTCATATGTTTGCTCAATTGGTGTCATCACAGTCTCGTTTGTTTGATCATGTTTTTCCTATTGTTAGTTCATCTGAGGTCACTCGAGTAATCCTATTTATAAGGTTAAATCCCCCAACCTTTATAGGCTCTAAGGTTGAGAAGGATCCTCAAGGGTTTAATAATGAGATGGAGAAAATTTTTAGGATTATATATGCTACTGATTCTAAAGGTGTAGATTTTGCTGCCTATCAATTGAAAAATATGGCTTACCAGTGGTATAATGAGTGGAAATCAATGAGGGGTAATGATGTTGAGACAGCGGTATGGAATGACCTTTTGGGTGCTTTTATTGATCACTTCTTTCTTTGGGAGTTGACAAAAGCTAAGGCTAAAGAGTTTGTGAACTTGAAGTAAGGTAAGATAAGTGTTAAGAAATATGCTCTGAAGTTTCAACAGTTGGCCCGTTATGCTCCTGAATTGGTGTCCAATATAAGGTCCCGAATAAGGAAGTTTTCTTTTAGTTTTTCTCGTGATTTGGTGTTAAGAGTGTAAGGTTGTTATGTTGAATAATAATTTGGACATATCTAGACTAGTGGTTTATAGAAAGCAGGTAGCGGATGAAAAAAAGAATCTGGTAAAGATGGAAAAGAGGTAGAACAAGAAGTTTAGGTAGTTAAAGTAGGATGCAAATCCGCAGAATAGTAGAAAAGACGGTAAACGGTGGACTAAGAAGAAGAATTAGGGAAATTCCTATTCGACAATGAGTAGTCCTTAACCTAAGCTTTCCGGTGATCATTGTTTTTAGGGTAGAAGTGGTCCTAAGTCACAAGATGACTAGTCTCAGGCCAGTGGATCTCATTCAGGCCGCCTTATCCTCTTTGCTAATTTTGTAGGAAGCTTCATCATGGATATTATGAGGAGAGAAGAAATGGGTGCTATAATTTTTGTCATCTTGGTGATATGCAGCTAGATTGTCCTTCGGCTAGAGGTTCCACTAGAGATAATACTGTCCCAGTTTCCACTTCTTCAACTCAAGACCCTAAGGGCGCCATTTTGAGTACCAGCACTGGATGAAATTATCTCTATGCACTTGCTACTCGTCAGGAATTTGAGGCATCTCTAGAGGTTATCACTGGTATGTTACAGCTCTTTTCTCATGATGTTTATTCTCTACTTGATTCGGGTTCTACCCTATCTTATGTGACTCCTTTTGTGGTTGTACACTTTGATTTTAGTCCTAAAAATATTTCCAACCCCTTTTCTTGTGTCTACTTCAGTGGGTGATTCCATTGTTGCTATAAAAATCTATAAAGGTTGTATGGTTTCTATCTTTAATAGGGAGACATTGGTGGATCTGATAGAACTTTATATGATAGACTTTGATGTAATATTGGGGATAGATTGGCTTCATTCGTGCTATACTTCTCTGGATTGTAGGACCTAAAAGGTCAGTTTTTATTTTCCTAATAAGCTTGTGATTGAATATGAAAGGAATTCTATAGTGCCTAAAGGGAGATTTATTTCCTATCTTAGAGCTCAGAAATTAATTTTCAAAGGGTGTTTGTATCATCTAGTTTAGATTAAGGATTTTAATTCTGAAAATCTTCCTTTGCAATCTATCTCTGTGGTTAATGAATTTCCTAAAGTTTTTTCTGATAATCTTTCTAGAATTCTTCTCGATAGAAAGATAGATTTTGGGATTTATCTTTTACCGAATACCTGTCATATCTTCATTCCTCCTTATAGGTTAGCTTCAGCTGAAATAAAAGAGCTAAAGGAGCAGTTAAAGGATTTTTTTTGCTAAGAGTTTTATTTATTCTAGTGTTTCTCTGTGGGGTGCTCCGTACTTTTCGTGCAAAAGAAAGATGGGTCTCTTTGGATATGTATTTATTATCGTCATGAATAAGGTTACAGTGAAAAATAAGTATCCTCTTTTTAAAATTAATGACCTATTCGATCAGCTCCAAGGTGCTAGGTGTTTATCTAAGATTGATCTTCGTTCAGGCTATCACCAGTTGAAAATTAAAGAGGTTGATATTCCCAAGATTGTTTTCCAAACCCGGTACAACCATTATGAGTTTTTGGTTATGTCATTTAGGTTGACTAATGCTCCAACTGTTTTTATGGATCTTATGAATCTGGTGTTTAGGTAGTTTTTAGATTTGTTTATTATAATCTTCATTGATGACATCTTGTGTACTCTAAAAGTAAGGAGGATCATGTCAATCACTTTTGAATTGTGTTGTAGACTATTAAGGACCAAAAATTATATGCAAAATTTTTGAATTGTGAATTTTGGTAAAATGATGTGACCTTACTTAGGATGTTTTTTCTAGCGAGGGGATCAAGGTGATCAATAGAAATTTGATGCAAATAAGAAGTGGCCTAAACCCACGACTCCAACTGACATCAGGAGCTTCTTCGGCTTAGTTAGGCATTATAGGAGGTTTTTGGAGAGTTTTTTGTCCATTGCTACCTCGCTGACGAAGTTGACTTAGAAAAAGGTTAAGTTTTTATGGTTTAATGCTTGTGAGGGTATTTTTGAGAAGTTGAAGGATAAGTTGACTTTTGCGCCAGTTTTGACCCTACCCGAGGGTACTGATAGATTTATTGCGTATTATGATGCATCTCATGTGGGATTGGGTTGTATTTTGATATTGCGTAGTAAGGTTGTGGCTTATGCTTCCAAGCAGCTTAAGGTTCATGAGAGGAATTACCCGACTCATGAAGGAACCAGGTAGCTTAAGGTACCATGTAGCTTCGATGAAGGTTCTTTAGAGGAACCAAAAGGTGGACAAAGCTATAGGGAAGCTAAAGAAGATATGAAATCCAAGTGCCTATTCTTCTTCCCTACATTGGATGAAAATGCTTAAGGTATGCTTTTCATTCTCCGTCTTATCATTTTTTTCAAATTTTCCCTTGGATTCTAATGTATTTTTGCTATTATCTTGTTAAATAACTTCTCATTCGAGGATGAATGATCTAAAAGGGGGTGGGGGGATAATACAAGACCCTACAAAATTTCAACAAATTTATTTTTGACCCTCCCATGTGTGTAATATCGATTTTGACTTGAATTTGGGAGAGTTTGGGAATTTTTGAAAGGGGTCGTAGTAAGCCTCCATGATAGTAGTGTGTCCAGGAGGTTATCCTCCGTGATAAGGGCATGGGATAGAGGCTACCCTCCGCGATAAGAGCGTGCCACTCTCCTAACTAAAAATCATCCAATTTTTATTTTTTTTATTGGGGTGAGGGGCTTTTAGTCTTTTTACCTCTTGTACGACTTTTAAACACCCAATAGGCCTTTTCCCTTTTAGTTATCAAATATCAAACACTAACTTTTTTTCTCTCTAACTCAAAATCCAAGAAAGCTTAAGGGTTTTACAAAGAATTCAACATTTAAGCTCTAAACTTTGAATTCTCTTCGACTTCCTTTGTATTTCAGGCATGTTGCTCATCCCTAACTTGAATTTTTACATTTTGGCATATATTTAATCAATATTCATATGTTTTAATTAATGGGTTTAAAATTGGGTTGAGGGTTTTGATTGTGATTACTTGAATCGCTTTTCCCATGGTTTAAATGGATTATCCATGCTTTAATTTCTGGTTTTGGGGAATGAATTGGTACATTGTTTTAATGGTTAGAATAGGGGACATGGGTTCCCCAAATTGGATAAATTTTGATTTGATAATTGCATTAACCTCAACCCACTTTGTAAACTTGATTTTAAATATGGATAATTGCATGGTTTAACTTGTATTCTGAATGCATTGTGTTGCATTAAAGTATAAATGAATGAATATGGTTTTGGATGTCCTTGGTGGCCTTGGTTTTGTATTTTAAATGGAACTTAGGAATCAATTTGGTTATATGGATTTGTCATAATTGAATTAGCTTGCAAGCACATTGGTAGGACGATACTAAGTTAGTAAATGCCTTAATGCATAACTCCTGGGTAATGGTTGGTTTATGTGCAATGTGTTTTAATTTGGGCTTAAAGGAACTTGTGTAGCCCACCATAAACGTATAGGTCCTGGGGGATCAACACTGGAAACCACATTTGTTGGCGTTGGGGTCCTTGTGACCGTGTGTTGGGTGAAAACATTAGATATATTTTAGGAGGGTTATATCCTTGGTATCTTTATCCTTTCCTCGGCTTTTCCTTGGTTCACGCAGCTAACACGCATGAGGGTCCTTCCAACAGGAGGAGCTGGACTCATATAGCCCTTGGGTACCTTTAGGATGGAGCGAGCTACATAGTTCAGGTTAATACTTTAAAATCTCATGTTCATGGCCCTTGTCCATTCTCCGGGATCCTGTATATGTATATATAAATGCATAGTGGTTTTGACTAGTTTTGGTCAATGACATTATTTTATTCCTTTCCCTGAGTTACATGTAAGTGCTCGCCCCACTAACCTTCCCTGGATGCCACATCGTTTCATGATGTATGGTATGAAGGGTTTTCTACTGCTCCTATATAACATTAGGTGATTCGATATTTCTGTGGATTTGCTGTGAAATGGTGAGCCTCCATCTTTTGAAAGGCCCTGTCGTCTCATTGGTTTCCTTATTGTCTTAGTATTTCATTTGGAATTTTTTTGTCATAGTTAGGGACATGTCCCGACTTAGTTGTGTATTTCTGGTTTTAGAGGTTTTTATCGACAAGTGTGGGTTGGTTGTTTATTTTCTCTTAGTATTTATTTGGTGTATCTATCCTTCATATCATCATGTTTGGTTGGCTTCCGCTATATTCTTTTATTGTGTTCTAGATGTTAGGCTATAGGGGTAGTTTTCGGCCCACAATGGGCTTGAGCACGACTAGGCCCTGGTTTGGGTCGTGACAAAATACATGGTAGACGTGAATAATTACTTTTAATTTGTACTTTAAATTTATTAAACTTCTCTAAATAATTTATGAACTTTAATTCTATCAAGTTTATTCATTTACAAATGCTTCCAACTTTAAAATTCACGGAGTATGAGTTTATCAAACATTGTTGACTATGCGGAATATCTAAAGAAAATCTTCATATCTATACATACTTATACACACACACATACATACATACATACATACATATGTAGGTCAACTTGTCCTCTTTAAATTCTCCCCTATAATATATGATTACTAGAAGATTGGAAGCCTGTTTGGGTTGACTTATGATAACAACATCGTTAGACTCCGCCTCATGTCTACACAAAAAAGTATAACATTGAGCTTTGCCACCTCCTTTTTGTGCGACTCCTTTACCACCTCCTCTCATTGAAAAAGCAAAACAATCAAGATAATTTAATTTATTAAGTATTAACTCTTCCTGTAACACCAACACCACATAGGTGCTCATCACTTTACCTATAGGGGACACCCTTTGTCCATTACTCTCCTTGACAAGTAACTACCACATAAGTACTTCAAAAAAAGTCTTTAACTTTCTTTAAATAAAACCTAAATAATTAAATCAAAGCTTTTCCCTTCTGACTCACTTTCAAACGAGCACAATCTATTCATATATAAGTATTCATAAGAAAGGAAAATTAAAGACACCTATATTGATATATTCAAATCCAGGTTTAAAAGGTCAATTTAAAATTCAACTTTGGACCATAAGTACAAAATAGAAATTTTATTAAAATAATTACGTTATCCATAATTTAAGAAGTGTAAATCTAAAATGTCATCAAAAATAAAATTGGAGTCGCTTTAAAAATTATAATTTATCAGTTTTTAACTCTATTAGGGAAGCCCCTAATTTCAAGTTGAAAAACTTAGATTAATAAGGGGGAAGTGATAAATTATTAATTTAAAAACTTACCAAAGATTGAATCTGGAAAATTTCCTTAAAAACTCTAAAATTTATGATTTCTAGGTTCAAAATGGGGGAAAGGGGTTTTGTCTTAAAAATTAGACTTCTAAAGCTGCCAAAGATTTGTTCTCGTGATCACAAGCCCCTCCGTCTCGATTGCGGTTATGTATGAACCTAGCCCATTGCAATCACAAAGACCAAATCTCAACCCAGCCCCACTCGACCAACATACCCTTCGTAAATGCAGATGCACATTGCAATTATAAAGGAAAAGAAAATCCTTCTTTGTAAATGCGACGGCTACCACGCAAATGTGAAGAAGGAGCATCAATCACACCAGTTGAAATCAAGGCCAACAAATATTCTAAATGAATCCTCAAAATTTATTTGGGAGCCTCACAAAAATAAATCAACTATACTACTAGAATAATTTTGATATTCTAGACTCAATGGTGCAATCTAGCTTTTAAGCAGAGGTCATTTTCATCAAATTTTGACCAAAGTCAATCATAAGTCATGACTTTTCAATAGCTCATCTAAATGCTCAAAATAACACTGAGAGCTTTGGGACCTAAATCAACCATGCTACTAACCCAAAATCAATATTTCAGAGTTGATAAAACCAACAAAATTTTCATATGATGCTTAGATCTTCGAATATAGACCAAATTCAATCATTCCATCTCTAACACTTTCAATAACGACAAACTCACATAAAATTCAACCAAACACCTCAAAAATTATGCCAGACACTTTCACACAACAAATATAAAACTATAAAGAGGAGTAAAACAGTCAAAGTGGTTAGAAATTCGAATTTCACTATACGAGACGTTACAATAGTTGACCGCCCCAGTATGAATCCAAATTGATTCTCGAAAATAGGTACACGATCCTCTCCGTCCTCTCTCCCAAACTTTCATAGTATGGGTTAGTATCTTGATTATACTATAGTTGTTGCACTCTTGTTCTTGTATAACAGGATTGTCACATCCCACTTTTCTCATGAAAAGTGAGATTCAACGAGATAACTCTTTTTTGGATATTTAATGAGTGAGAGTCGTCACCTAACAAATTAAGGTGTGTTAAGATACTATTCTAGGCTAATTACGTTCTATTTAATTAATCTACGTCCTCATAAATTTGGGTAAGGATTCAAGTTACCTCGAAAGGAAGGTGTTAAGCACCTTTTGAGGTCCACAAATATAGATCCCAACCGAATTCATAGTAAAGGTTAATTATTTTAATCAAGGAAAATAAATATGTTATTAGCCAAATTATTTATATTTAAAAAGAGTGAAGAAATTAAGTAAAAAAAATAATTACTAAAACAAATTATGAGACGAACACTTAAACATGTTAAATTATCAAAAAAACAAATGTACATGCAAGTAAACTTGATTAAATCTTAATTAACGCAAGTTTAAATAGCTAGATGATTGGTCATAAGAAAAATCTTATTTAAAACAAAATAAATAAATTGGCAAAACCCTATCATTATCTAACTAATGCTAATCTAGGTGATAAAAGAGGTCAAGATGCAAATTTAATTATTGATTTTAATTAAGTGAAAAACAAGTCTTGATTGTACTTAATATACCAATTTAAATAGCTAGGTGATAAAATTCATTTTTTCTATAAATAAATAAATTAACAAAGATTCAATTTTTACCTAATTAATACATCAAAATAACGTGACAGGTAGTTCAAATATGCCAAATTGATTATCCAAAAGATGAATAAGATAATATTAAAATTTTAGATAAGCGGGAAGATAGAACTTGAGAAAGATATATTTAAAAAAAAACAAAAAGTATTGAATTAAATTAACTAAACTACCCAAAAGAAATAAAGAGAGAGGAAGAAAGAACATAGTAATAAAATTAGGTTAATAAAGTGAGCATTTTCAACTTGAATAAAACGGTTTGAGGAAAAAAATATGTATGTCGCTCCTCTAGGATGATGTCACGGTATTATTAATCGCGCTTTTTCACCTTAGAAATAATTTTAATTGGAGGTCGGTCTTAAAGTAAAATAATAATATTATAAACTTTTAAAGACAAGTAAAAATTTTGAGTTTTGAAATATAAACACATAAGAATATTTACATATAGGTAAACATGACCTAAGTGATACTCCTGGGGAATACGTCAGCTTAATTTGAAACATGAGAAAAGACCTCGTGATTCCTTATACTTTTTCGCTAACTATATGTTAGGAGATAGTATTTACATAGCTAATAATGTTATAATATATTGACCAATTCAAGTTGTAGAAAAAGAATTGAACAATGATTTTGACAAAAAAAATTAAACAATTAATGTTGTCTAAAAACAGAGTTTGCATAAATGAAAAAGATAAGAAGTCAAGAATTAAAGATTTGGAAAGAGGCACATAGCAATTAATATTTTGACCCCCTTCCCGAGCAGTCCCTTCATATTTAGTAATACATTAATGGCAATACAAGGCTATATAAATGAAAAGGAGAGGGATCAAAATCAAAGAATTGCATTGGACATTCCACAGGAACTCCCCTCCCCAGACAACTCTTCTATCTGAATCACATACACCAATAAAGTTCTAGTAAAGCATAAAGAGAAAGAAACACACAGAGACCACATACATGTGCATAAGGCTTTACAATATTTATTTACGACCCGATCTCTTTAAGCTTTTTACTAAACAAATTATAGTCATGACATTTAAATTAACACACTTAATATGTGTAAAGGGAAAAGAATAAGTTAAGAGAAAATCAGGGAATTAAAAGAGGAAGCAAAAATCAAGAAGAATAAATTAAGGATCCCTTTCCATAAACAAAGAAATTTAATTAAGATTAGACTTTGACCATATATCCTCACTTAAGTTAAAAAAAAAAATGGACCAAGTCCTTACCATATATAATTAAGTACCAAAGTTGTCAGATATTCACAAAAAGTAAAGGAAAGAAAATAAATCATAAGCATGTTAGAATCAATTACTGAAGATTATAAAATAAGCAAAAATATAAAGGCTCTCCAATACCTAATAAGAAAGGAAAATCAGTTAATTCAGTGAAAGCATGCTACAGGTTCCATAATTAAGCAAGTACTATAAGTTGTCCCAATGATACAAAGGAAAATAAATAAAAAATAAAGAAGAAATAACAAAGCAAGGCAAAGGAAAGGAACCACATAGCAACCCACATCAGTCAAAATCCTACTGTAATTAGTTATCAAATGGAGCTTAACCAAGAAAGCAATCCAAATACACGTAATAAACTATCACAAATTCGAATGATTCAGATCAAAATTCTTGATTTGAGAAAGGTTATAATCATAAAACTCAGAATCCATATTGAAATAATACCAATATGAATTTCAATCAACACACGAATTAAACAAGGACATGATGCAATACTACTCATATATAACCATATATAAAGTATAAACGAACATGAGTAAACACATACTCAAACTTAACACTAAAATTATGCCAAATAGGATTTCAGAATCTGTTCGGAAAGAAATTGTGAGTCTAGATAGAGGGATGATCAATTTAGTACATCAATGAATGTCTTATGGGCTTCCATCAATCGAAATCTCTCTTAAAATTTGTCAAAATATATTAAAAATAGAGTTTTGGGTTTTCCAAGGGTAGAGGACATGGAGAGATGGAGATGAGGGACGATTTGGATTTGTTGGTAGTTGAAAAGATGGCAGTGATAGAATTTTTTCCGACTGACGGCCGAAGATGGTGGCTAGCCAATCGTAGGAGCATAGAGGGTGAAGGCAACATTGCATGGTTCACCGACCATGGTAGTCGGTGTTGTGGTGGTGGTTGGTTTTGGTGGAGTTGTTGGAGAGAGAGAATTGGTGGTGCGGTGGATGATTTGGTGGAGTTTGTTGTTACGCTGGTGGATGGACGGAGTTAGAGGGTGGAAGTAGTTTGTTGGTGTGAGGAAAAAAATAAAGGTAGCACCGGTCGTTTAGTGGTCTGCTCCACAACAAGGAATTGAGAGGAGGGAGAGAGAGACTGAGGGGTGGGGCGACTGTTTTGTTGAATGGAGTAGGGATTTTTGGTATATGTAAAAAGAAAGAAATAAAGGTCTTTAATTTTGACCATGGATCATGTGATGGGCGGATGAGACTTAAATTAAGTGGGTCGGGTCATGGGATAAAATTGGGTCATTTGAATTTGATTTAATTTTAAATCAATTGAGATTTAATTGGGTATAAAATTGAGCCAAATTAAACTCAATTTAGGCTAAAATTGACATCAATTATTACAACAAATGGCTAAACCTTAAATAAAATTTAAAATCAAATTGAATTGGGCTGCTGCCTAATAAGCATAGTAAATATATAATAGTAATAATAATAATAATAATAATGAGCATGAATATTTACTAAAATAATTTAATAAATATCAACAAAATTACATAAATTATTATATTTAAATTATATATACTATATTAAAATATTAAATTACTTGATAAAATAAATTGCATACTTAAAAATCATGAATGTGACACATTGGTATTTAGTTGATACTAAAATAATACGTAAAGAAATATCAATATTCAAAATTAATAATTTTGGTAAAATAACAACCCAAGGGGCATATCGGGAGGTCAAAATTGGGTGTCAAAAGCATCTCCTTCATTGTTCAAAAATGATAAAAGAATTATCGAATAATGAACTTTGACATAGTAGCCAACGTTGTCGATCGAGAGAATAATTTGTTGGAATAGAAGTGACAAGGAGGTGTTTTCAAAATAGTGTGGCCGAGACTTTGGTTTTAAGTCACCGACATATCTCTAATTTTATGAGAATCAAGTCATGCAAAGTTCTAGATTTAGGAACGAACAATATTCCTAGATAATGATGAAATTGGAGCATGGGTTTGCAAAATTAGAGTATGAGTGAATATGATTTAGGTCGTGCTGTGAGATATAGAGATAAAGAATTATGTTTAGAAAGAAGGATGATTCTCAAATGTCTTTCATTTTACCTACCACTTATAACATAACTAGATAAAAATAGTTATCACACATACATACACATACACACACGTGCGCGTGCGCACACACATATACATATATATAATTATACAACGCGATAAAAACAATCATAATAGATAACCATAATGATAAGAAGAGATAAGAAAGTATATTTATTTGTCGTTGTTCTTATTGTTCCAGATTTTTTAGATCCTCAAGAATCTATCCCAGTTTTGACTTTTAAGGAAAATGATCACATTAACCATATGCCTGCAAAATCAAGTGCCCTTTTTTTAGGGTAAACGAGATCAACTATCTATCATATCCTACTTTAGGACAGATGAATGTGGTATGTTCAACATATATTATTTTAGGGTGGATAAATCTGGTGTGTCAATCATATCCTATTTTGAGACGGAGGAACTAGGTGCGTCAAACATATCCTATTTTAGGGTGGATGGACCTGGTATGTCAAGCATATTCTATTTTAGGGTAGATAAACCCGGTATGCCAAGGATATCCTATTTTAGGGTGGATGAACCTGGTATGTCCAACATATTTTATTTTTGGGCTGATGAACCCAGTATGTCAAGCATATCCTATTTTAGGACGGATGAATCCGGTATGTCAAGCATATCCTATTTTAAGATGGATGAACCTAGTATCTCAATTATATTCTATTTTAGGATGGATGAACCCAATATGTCAAGCATATCCTATTTTAGGACGGATGAACTCGTATGTTAAGCATATTCTATTTAGGGCGAATGAACCCGGTATGTGAAGCATATCCTATTTTAGGATGGATAAACCCGGTATGTCAAGCATATTCTTTTTAGGGAGGGTGAACTCGACATGTCAACATATCCTATTTTAGGGTGGATGAACTTGGTATGTCCAGCATATTTTATTTTAGGGTGATGAACCCGGTATGTCAACATATCCTATTTTAGAGTGGATGAACCTAGCATATCCTTTTTTAGGGCGGATGAACCCATATGTCCAACACATTCTATTTTAGGGTGGATGAACCCAACATATCCTATTTTAGGGTGTATGAACCCGGTACGCTCCTTGTTTATCTATAACTTCTTGTCATTGAGATTTTTTAGCACCCTACATAATTTTTGCCCAGTTTAAAATATATATTGCACTTTCTTGAAAATCAAAATGTTGTCTGCTGGTAGAACAAAAATTCTACCTAGTATTTTACTTGTGAAGTCTTATATTTCGGCATCACCCAAAGAAAATATTTAGTTCAAAAGAAACGATTGTCTTGTATTCGAACATCAAGGTTTGACTTTGAATATGTAATTTGTCATTCAAAGTCACAAAATGGGTCAAAATAGATTAGATTTATCGAATAGAGACTTACCAAAAATTAAGATGATGTGAATACGAAGGGGAAAGAAAACTTTTATTAGATTGAGACCAAACCCAAGAATGAGCTACCTACGTATCCAAATCGAAGTCAAATCAAACATAGTTCATGAGTACAAAAGAGAAACATGAATAAAAAAAGAAAACTTATCAATTAGAAATGGAATTGGTACTTTTCTTGAAGATTTTGTCCTTCTCAATTTCTTTGATGTGCCTTACACTTTCTTGTCAAATATCTCGGGTTAATCTCTATCAGATTACCTTGGACAATAACTATGCATATGGTAATATTGTAGATGTTGCTTAGTGGCCTTTGTGGCACTATAATCTTGACTTTCTCAATCATATCTTGGATCTTGTACCTTAATACTAAATATTCCTCGGTATCGTGTCCTTGGATATTTGAATGATATTCATACCTTTTGGACAGGTCAAAATTCAAAGGTGTTTATTCAGGGATCCAACCTTTTCTTGGTTTCAGAACTCCTTGAGCAAACAATCTCTGAAATATGCCAGCTAAGGGTTTAGTTAAAGGAGTAAAAGTGTAAGGTTTTATTTCCTTTGATTGAAAATTGGATGGCATTAGATAAGTCTGTTGTTGAGATCATGTTGGTAAAAATTTGGGTATTGAAAACCTTATAGGTTATAGGTTTAAAAACAACATATGCTAGTTGGGTATTTTGAGTGTGTTGTTCATGATGTGGAATGATTGAGATATTTTCTTCTTTTTATTCTTTCGATAAGGTCTCCTATGCTTGAAAATTAGCTTGTATTGCGAAAAGATGACTAACTTTTCTAGTCCGAATACAAATCTAATCTTTTTCTGATTAGAATTAAATCGTCAAACCTTTGATGTATGAGCAGCATAACTTTTGGTAGTAAATTCCATCTAGCGACCTAATGAAAGCTTGAACCAACTATTTTTCAAACATAGGAGGATGTACATAGAAGCTTCCAATCTCCATCGTGTTGTATAATCCTCAAAAGATTCATGAGTCATCCTCTTTAATCTGAGCAAATCCAACATCGTCAGATCTACCTTGATATTAAACTTATATTGCCTCACAAAATCTTTGATCATGTCTTCCCATGTATTCCGCTTGCCAAAGTCTTATTTGATATGCCAAGTGAGTGTTATTCCTGACAAGATTTGAATGAACAATCTCATTAGAAGAGCTTTATTGTGTCCAATGCCAATTAGTTTACTATAATAGTCCTTTAGATGTATAATCGGGTCTTTATGCTCATCAAACACACTAAATTTTGGGACTTTGTATCCTAAAGGCAAGTTAACCTTTCATCAAGACACAATTTCTTATACCTCAATTTAAAAATGCCTTTGTAATGTAGACATTCATCCAGCCTCTTTTCTAAGTCAAGAAACTCTCGTGTTACCATTTTTTGAAAATTATCAAGGAAATGAACAGGGGGTATAGGTAAAAAGGTCTCTTGTCCTTGGTAAGAAGGAAATTTTTGTTAGAAAAAGGATCAAAATGGTTAGGTATTCATCAAATTGCAGATCCTTAGCTGATTTGGTATTCAAATGCTAGAAAACCTTTAGACAAAATAAACAAGCCAAACAAAAATTACCACATGGCACATATAAGTTTAAAACATAATAAATATAAAGACAAAAGACCTTCTAGGATGGAGGCTATGTCTTAAGAAGTGATCTAAGGGTAGGGATTTGAGTTTCTAATGCACAAAATAGGATAGTGATAGACCATGATGTTGAATTTGAAGAAGATAAGAGAATGGACAAGGTAGACTTTTATTGAATGTCAAATCAAATGTGATTGATATCAAATCACATTGTTGATCCATCTAACTCCATATAGAAAAATGATAAAATAAGGGGAAATTTTTTTTATCATGATGAGAGTGAACCCATTAAATGAGCTCCTATGTATCCCTCTTATAGTAGAATTAGGTCAAATATAGTTCCAATTAAATAAGAAGGAAAACATAAAAGAAAACTACATATTGTAAAACTTGAAGTAACTTCAAATTTTTTAGATTCTGGAGCGGAGAATTAACATGATATCCTCTTCACTAATGTCGAACAAATGTAATTCAAGACTAGGAAATCAATCAATATGAAAACTTGGCCCTGTCACGTTTATCACCTTGGTATCAATCATTATTTGAGTTTTGTCTTTCAAGTAAAAAACATGCCTTAGTAGGATGCACTTTCATCCCAGAATAATGGGCATAAATTATATCAGGGCAATACCATACAGACTTTCAACAGGTATAACAATAATGGGCGTGATGTAGCCCACTTTTTTGAGTCATTCATACAACTGGATGATAATGCTCAACTTACACCATCATTTCAATGCAAGGAGGTCATTGTCATATAACTAACATGAGTCGAGGTTGAATCCTCAAGGAGTGTAAGCTAGCTTTCAACACCTATATGTGTTGAGAGTTAACTATGTGTTAACCCGTAATGCGAAACTAAAACAAAACATGAAAGTAAATTGGGGGATTTGAATGTTGAAATTTGTTAAATACAATCACCAAATTACACTAATATGAGGTCGAATAATTGTTAAGTTTACCAAATTGAGAGGGAGTTTGGGGTTATGATCTCCTAAGTAGTGTTCATATGTGGGTAATCAAGATTTAGTCCAAGTTTTGGCTAAGGGTTTTGTGTAGGCTAGATTTAGGGTCTTAGTGTTAACTTTTTGATAAAATACTAAATTTCACTCATTGATTCTTTCGAATACCTCATGAGCATAAATATATTACCAATCCATGATCTTAAATTTAGCATCTTTATTTCTAAGATGATGCTTATGAACATAGCCAATTTGACTAAAGCCCTTATTTCTAAGACAGCGCTAACAAAAAAGGTAATTCAAGGTGGTTTTTGCAATCACTCTTCACCCACATCCCTCTTTTAAGGATGATATGGAATCCAAGGTAATTGAGATTTTCACCTATAATTCTCAATTCAAACATAGAGTAAAAGTAAAAACCATCACTATTAACCAATTATTTGAACTAACAATAAACACCCACAGATATTTACTACCTAATAAAACATAACCCCGAAGATATTGTTTAGCTACTCGTGAAATTAAAAAGAGGAGATATACCAAAACTAGAATGCACTTGATCCATAATAATCCAAATAAGAGTAAACCCAAACTTCAATCATAATTTACAACCAAAATCTCATGGAATCAAATTAACAAATTGTTTTCAACTCAAAAATAGAGTATTTCTTGCTCCCCAACCAGAAAATTGGATAAATATACTCCCAAAATGTAAAAAAGGTTTAGCTTTTTGTGATTTGGGATTCAACTCTGTGAAATTCCAATTCTGTCCCCCAAAGATTTTTCACCCTACCACGATCGACACCTCTTGATTTCCTTCATAACTACCGTGATCGTGGTGGTCATATTGTGATAGCCGAGGTTCGACTTGACTTTTGGTCATGGTCACGATCCTCAGAGTACAATTGCGATATCTGAGGGTCACCTCTAGGGCCTGGTCTTTAGTTCTCCTGCTCTTTTTACTCACTTTACTTCTATTCCATCTGTGTCTTAACTTATTTTCATTAAATTACCTGTAAGATCACAAATAGTAGAAATTAATACATTTTGGTCAAGAATTTGCCTCGTGTAAGCAACTAATTCATCGTAGTGTGCTAGAATGTGGATGTTAATGAATTCTAAATTTTCCACTTATCACTGGGCTATGGGTTCACCTACAGAAGTGTACTGTCATGGTGGATTTTTCTAAAGCTTATCTCGAGGTCTGGCAGATTGGTTGGATCATTGATTTGTCGATGGATTTTGGTAAGACACTGGAATATAGTTTGATGTTGGAGCAACGAATAGGGGTGGATACCAAAAAGTTTGAGGACGAGGTTTTGTTAAGGATTAGGGATAATAGGTTTGGGCATAATTGGAGGTTGGAATGATTTTTGGAGCTAGATTCCATATCAGTTGAGGGAGGGATTTCTTTACTATCCTTTTATTGCTTATTAAGTTCTATATCTCTCTTCTCAATTGGCAACATACATCAGTATCATGACCAGGCATACCAGAATGGAAGGCATAATTTTTTTCAGATCAAAGAAAGGACTTGAAAGGTAATAGGAACCAACAAGCTTTGGCTACAGAATACCATGTGACCTCAATATTTCAAAAGTGATTGATGGTGATTCCTCTAATAGAGTAATAACTTCAGATTTTCTCTCTTTGGACTTTGAAGGACTTGATGCCTCATTGACAATACTTTTCCCTTATCCTGAATTATGGCTCAACTAAACCAACCTTGTCATGTCTTAGAGTTTAGACTATGAACTTCCTCTTCAGTTTGTTATCAAACTGCCAGTAAAGTCTCTTGCTAAATTGTCCCATTTAATACCCCAAAAAATTTCAATGATTTAATTTTTTACCCTTCCGTATTCGCAATTTCAACAATTTAATTTTTTACCCTTCCGCAGTCGTCATGTTGATTTTTTCCTTGAATTATGATTAGGTATGTTAAAAGGGCATTTTGGAAAAGTTTTAGAATTTTTAGAAGGGGTTCGGGATCATTTTTGGACCCCAAGGTAATAAGGATCTGCGATATAACCTCCATGATAAGGTCATGGCACAGAGGCTACCCTCTGTGATAGCGGTATGCCACGTTGTTGTGTTAACAATGCCTAGTTTTTGTTTTTTCACTTAGTATGAGGGTCTTCTTACCCGTTCCACAGCTTTTGAACATAAAATAATTGCATTCCTTCAGTTTCAAAAGATAAAATTTCATTCCTTCTCTCTTAAACTCAAAACCCAAGAAAACTTAAGGTTTTACAATGGATTCACCATTCAACCTCCAAAGTTCTAATTTACTTTAATTTATTGTGTATTTCAAGCATGTATCTCATTCCTTAACTTTGATTTCACATTGTAGCATTTATTTACTCATTATTCATGTAGTTTGAATTGATGGGTTTGAAACTGGGTTGAGGGGTTTTGAATTGGCATCACTTGAATTACTTTTCTCAAGTTTTAAATTGATAATTTATGCTTTAATTTATGGTTTTTGTACTGAATGGGTGCATTGTTATGGGAATTGGAATGGAGAACATGGGTTTCCGCAAATTGATGACTTTTTGGCTTTATAATGGCATTAACCCCAACCCACTTTTAAATTTGGTTTTGAACATGGATAATTGCATAATTCAACTTATTTATGAACTTATTGCATTACATTTAAAATAGATCTAAAAGGCCCTTGGTGCCCATGGTTTTGGATCTTAAATGGAACTTGGGAGTCTAATGGTTATATGGAAAGGTTTGACATGATTATATGAGCTTGAAAGCATAAATTAGTATGACTATACCAAGTGGTAAATTCTTTAAAATAAGAATCTTAGATTAATGGTTGGGATTATGTGCAAAGTATTTTAATTTGAGATTAAAGAAAATTTTATAGATCACCATGAAAGTTCAGTCCTCGAGGAACTAACACTACAAACCAAGTTTGCTGGTGTGGGAGTCTATATTATTGTGTGCTTGGTTCACACATTATATTTTAGGATGGCTAGAGACTTGGTGTCTTTATCCATTCATTTGAATTCCTCAGCTCATTCAGCTAACACGCAATGGGGCCCTTTCAGCAGGTGGAACCCATATAGATCATGGGTGCCTTTAGGATGAAACGATCTATATAGTTCAGGTTAGGTGTTTAAACTCTCATGTTCATGACCCTTATCCCTATCTGATAATCATATATATGCATATATAATTGTTATGCATAAGGTTTTGACTAGTTTTTGGCATTAGCATTATTTTATCACTTTCCTGAGTTACATACCAGTGCTTACCCCACTAACCATCCCTAGACACTACATTATTTCATGATGTAGGGTTCAAAGTATTTTTAGTTGCTCCTGTACAGTGTTAAGTAATTCAATATTCCTATGGATCTGCTATGTAGTGGTGTGCCTTGATCTTTAGATGGTCGGTCATTTCATTATTTTTATTACTATCTTAGTACTTTTGGGAATTTTTTTTGTATTTAGGCATGTCCCAACTTAGTTTGATATTTTGGTTTTAGAGGCTTTTGTGGACAAGTGTGGGTTAGATGTTGGTTTTGATTCATACAGTTGACATTTGATTATATATCCTTCGTATTACTATTTGGTTGGCTTCCACTATATTCTTTTATTGAATTCTGGATGTTAGGCTACGGGGGTGGTCTCTGTCTAACGGTGGGCTTAAGATACCCTCATGACTAGGCCTTGGTTCAAGTCGTGATAGGCTTGATATTAGAGAATGATTTAGGGTCCACAAAGTCGTGCCAAGTAGAGTCCCATTTATGAGTGTGTAGTGTGCCACACTTATAAGGGGGAGTCTATAAGTCATTTAGGAATGTTTCCTTTTTTGTGTTCTATTTTTGGGTTATAGAGTCTAGTGCTATGAAGCTTCTCTAACTCCTAGCTTGCTCATATTTTTTATCAAGCCACCCGAAATATTTGACGGTTGTAGAAACTCTACTGGGAACTCTATCCTACCTGAGGAAAATATGGAGGAAACTTACCTTGTTTATGGAGTGCAGACCCGATCTAGGATCCCTGCTCCTAACTTTTCTACTCCACATATGGTTCCACAAGTCCCTATTAGTCCTTCTCAGGCTTTCTGGGCTGGTGACACTAATGCTCAGTTACTTAAGGAGATATCTCTAATATGGAGTTTCATCCCTCTATTTATATGCTTACTCAATTGGTGGCATCACAGTCTCATCAGTATAATTATGTTGGTTTTATTGCTCATTTATCTAAGGTCACTCAAGTTGAAAAGTTTATGAAGTTGAATCTTGTAGGCTTTAAGGTTGAGGAGGATCATCAGGGGTTCATTGATGATATAGAGAAGATTTTTAGGGTAATGCATACTACTGATTCTGGAGGTGTAAAGCTTGTTGCATATCAATAAAATAATATAGCTTATCAGTAGTATGAGGAATAGGAAATAATAGGGGGTAATGATGTTGAACTGGTGTTGTGAGATAATTTTTTAGGGGCCTTTCTTGATCACTTCTTTCCTTAGGAGTTGAGGAAAGCTAAGGCTAAAGAGTTTGTTAACTTGAAGTAAGCGAAGATGAGTATGAAAGAGCATACTTTGAAATTTCAGTAGTTGTCCGTTATGCTCCAGAGTTAGTGGTGAACATGAGATCCAAAATAAGGAAGTTTGTTTCTGATTTGTGATTTGGTATTAGAGTGTAAGGCTATAATATTGAACAATGATATGGACATCTCTATATTGGTGGTTTCTATACAGTAGATAAAGGATAAGAAGAAGAAGTAAGTAAAGATATGAGAGAGGCAAAACAAGAAGTTTAGGTATTCAGAGCAGAGTGCAAGTCAGTAAAATTGTAGGAGAGATGGTAGACAGTGGACTAAGAAGAAGAATTGAGGGAATTCTTTTTTAATAGCTAGTGATCCTTATCCTATGCCTTCTAGTGATCCTTGACTTTAGTCTAGCATTGGTTCTAAGGCACAAGGTGCCCAATATCAGACTAGTGAAGCTCAGTCAGCCCCACCTTATCCTCCTTGTCATTTTTATGAACAGCTCCACAGTGGCTATTAGGGGAGAGGAGCAACTTGTGTTTTAATTATGGTTAGTTTGGTCATTTACAGAAAAACTATCCTATAGCTAAGGTTGCCACTAGAGCTAATAAGGTTTTGATCATCGTTTCTTTGGCTCTTGATCCTAAAAGCACCACTTCTGGTACCGATATTGATCAAAATTATCTCTATACACTTGCTACTCATCAGGAGTCTGAAGCATCTCTAGATGTTATTACTCCTATATTGCAGCTCTTCTCACGTGATGTTTATTGTTTGCTTCATCCAGGTTTCACTCTATCTTATGTGACCCCTTATATAGTTGTACACTTTGGTTTTAGTCCTAAAAATATTTCTAATCCCTTTTTTGTTTATACTCCTATGGGTGATTCTATTGTTGCTAAAATAATCTATAGGGGTTGTGTAGTGTCTATCATTCCTAGGGAGGCATTAGTGGACTTAATAGAACTTTATATGGAGGATTTTGATGTGATATTAGGGATGGATTAGATTCATTCATGCTATGTTTCTTAGGACTGTAAGACTCAAAAGGTTAGTTTTTAATTCCCTAATAAACCAGTGATCAAATGAGAGCGAAGTTGTGCCTAAAGATAGGTTTATTTCCTATCTTAGAGCCCAGAAGTTAATTTCCAAAGAGTGTTTATATCATCTAGTTTGGGTTAAGGATTTTAATTCTGAAAGTCCTTCTTTGCAATATGTCCCTATGGTTAATGAATTTCCTGAAGTGTTTCCCGATTATCTTCTGGGGTTCCTCCTAATAGGGAACTAGATTTTGGGATTGATCTTCTACAGGATATCCATCCTATTTTCATTCCTCCTAATAGGATGGATACAGCTGAATTAAAAGAGCTAAAGGAGCAATTAAAGGATCTTTTCGATAAGGATTTTATTCATCCAAGTGTTTCTCGATGGGGTGCTTCTATAATTTTTGTGTGAAAAAAATATGAGTCTCTTTAGATGTGTATAGACTATCGTTACTAAATAAGGTGACAGGGAAAATAAGTACCTTCTTTCTAGGATTGATGATCTTTTCGATCAGCTTCAAGGTTCAAGGTGTTTCTCTAAGATTGATCTTTGTTTGAGTTATCATCGATTGAAAATTTAGGAGGTTGATATTCCCAAGACTGCTTTCTGAACTCGATATGGTCATTATGAGTTTTTGGTTATGTTATTTGGGTTGACTAATGCTCTCTCTGCTTTCATAGATCTTATGAATTGGGTGTTCAAGAAGTTTTTTGACTTGTTTGTGATAGTTTTGATTGATGACATCTTGGTGTATCTAAGAGTGAGGAGGATCATGCCAATAACCTATAAATTTCATTGCAGACTCTTAGGGACCAGAAATTATATGCAAAAATTTTTATGTGTGAGTTTTGGTTAAGTGTTCTGACCTTTCTTGGGCATATTGTTTATAGTGAGGGGACCAAAGTGGATCAACAAAAAGTTGAAGCAGTTAAGAAGTAGCCTAGACCCACAACTCGAACCGACATTAGAAGTTTCTTTGGCTTGGCTGTGTATTATAGAAGGTTTGTGGAAAGTTTCTCTTCTATTATTTCTCTTTTGATGAAGTTAACTCAAAAAAAAAGTTAAGTTCAAAAAAAGTTAAGTTTTTGTGGTTCGATACTTGTGAGGGTAGTTTTGAGAAGTTGAAGGATAAGTTCACTTCTGCTCCTGTTTTGACCCTGCTCGAAAGTACTAATGGGTTTATTGTGTATTGTAATGTGTCTCGTATGGGATTGGGTTGTATTTTGATGTAGCATGGTAAGGCTGTGGCTTATACTTCCAGGCAGCTTAAAGTTCATGAGAGAAGTTACCTGACTCTCGATTTAGAGTTGGGATCTAGAGTTGGTGGTTGTCGTCTTTGCTTTAAAAATCTGGCACCATTATTTGTATAGGGTGCATTTAGACATTTATTCAGATCATAAGAGCTTGCAGTATGTGTTTACACAGAAGGAATTGAATCTCAAGAAAAAACGATGGCTCGATCTACTTAAGGAGTACAACATAAGTTTGCACTACCACTCAGGTAAAGCTAATGTGGTTGTTGATGCTCTTAGCAGGTTGTCTATGGGAAGCCTATCTCATATGAATAAAGAGATAAGACGATTGGTAAAAGACATCATAGATTGGCTAACTTGGGAGTTCGTTTCTTGGACTCTAAGAATGGGAGAATGATTATTCAATAATTGGTTAAATCATCTCTTGGTGCTGAGGTGAATAACAAATAGGTTTTGGATCCCATACTTATATAGATTAGGGATAATGTGGGTCAATAAGAGGTTATGGCTTTTGAAATTGGGAGAGATGGAATTTTGAGGTATCAAGAAAGGTTGTGTGTTCTTGATGTTGATGGGCTGCTAGAAAAGTTTTGACTGAGGCTCGTGAGTCTAAATATATGATTCATCTAGGTTTGATTAATATGTACCATGACTTGAAGGAAATCTACTGGTGGAATAATATGAAGAGGGATGTGGTAAACTTTGTGGCTAAATGTATGGTTTGTCAGTAAGTCAAGGTAGAATATTTGAGGCCTGGTGGCATATCTCAAGTGATAGAGTTGCCTATGTAGAAGTGGGAGATGATCAATATGAATTTTGTTATAGGTCTTCCACGGTCTCATAACCAATATGATTCCATTTGGGTTATTATGGATAGCATAACTAAGTCCGCTCACTTCTTGCATATGAGGACTAACTGCTCAGGAGAGGATTATGCCAAGTTGTTCATTCAAGAGATTCAAGTTGCATGGAGTGCCTATGTCCATTATTTTTGACCGAGGTACGCAGTTTTCTTCATATTTTTGGTGTTTGTTTTAGAAAGGTTTGGGTACTCAGGTAAGCCTTAGCACCATTTTCCACCCTCAAATAGATGGACAAGTGGAGCAAACTATTCATAGTTTGGAGGATATACTAAGGGCTTATGTGGTTGATTTTAAAGGTAGTTGGATTGATCATTTATCTCTTATTGAATTTGCCTACAATAACTTTTACCATTCTATCATTCAAATAGCTTCTTTCGAGTCTCTTTATGGAGGGAGGTGTAGTCTCTTATAAAATGGTTTGAGATTAGTGAGACTCGGTTATTTGGTCCTAACTTGGTTCATCAAACCACAGAGAAGGTAAAGGTAATTAGAGAAAGACTTAAGACTGTCCAGAGTCTTCAAAAGTCTTATGCGGATGT
This sequence comes from Capsicum annuum, assembly GCF_002878395.1. Lineage (NCBI taxonomy): Eukaryota > Viridiplantae > Streptophyta > Magnoliopsida > Solanales > Solanaceae > Capsicum > Capsicum annuum. The sequence continues at coordinate 145,325,124 of NC_061113.1, forward strand.
GAGGCGAAGGAAGTTAGAGTTTGAGTGAATAATTGGGTGTTCTTAAAGGTTTCTCTGATAAAAAAAAGTCAAGAAGTTTGGGAAGGAGGGAAAGCCCAGTCCTCGTTACATTGGTCCATATCAGGTTGTAAGAAGGATTGGGAATGTCGCTTATGAGTTAGATGTACCAGTAAGTTTGGCTTCCATTCATCTTGTTTTCCATGTTTCTATGTTGAAAAAATATGTGGGTGAGCCTTCTTGATAGTTCAAGTTGAGGATGTTAGTATTATAGCTTCTTTGCCTTATGAGGAAGTCCCAGTTAAAATATTAGATAGGCAAGTTGATAGATTGAGGACAAAGGATGTAGCTTCGGTGAAAGTCCTTTAGAGAAATAAAAAGGTGGAAGAAGCTACATGAGAAGTTGAGAAAGATATGAGAACCAAGTATCCATTCTTGTTCTCTGGGTTTGAGTAAAGTGCTTATGGTATGGGTTCCATTTTTCTCTTGTTGAATTTCAAATTTGTCATTTGATTATAATGTATTCTTGATATTCTCGTGCAAAAAATGGATTAACTCCTCATTTGGGTACGAATGATCCTAAGGGAGGGATAAATTTCAACGACTTCATTTTTTATCCTCCCGCGTTCATAATATCGATTTTTGACTTGAATTATGATTAGGTGTGTTAAAAGGGTGTTTTGGAAAAGTTTTGGAATTTTTAGAAGGGGTTTGGGGTCATTTTGAGACCCCAAGGGAATAAAGGTTCAGATATTAGTGTGCCATGGAGGTTATCTCCACGATAACGGCGTGGCACAAAGATTACCCTTCGTAAAATCAGTGTGCCATACTACTGTGTAAAAAATACTTAGTTTTTATTTTTTCACTTGGGGTGAGAGCATTTTGGTGTTTTTACTCTTTACACGACTTATGAATATAAAATAACCCTATTCTCTTCTGTTTCAAGAGATAAAACTCCATTCCTTCTCTCTTAAACTCAAAACCCAAGAAAACTCTAGGGTTTTATAAGGGATTTACCATTCAAGCTCCAAACTTTGAATTTACTTCAATTTCTTGTGTATTTTAGGCATCCATCTCATTCCCCAACTTTAATTTTACATTATGGCATTTATTTATTCATTATGCATGTGGTTTGAATTGATGGGTTTGAAATTGGGTTGAGGGGTTTTGATTGGTATCATTTGAATTACTTTGCTCAAGTTTTAAATTTATGATTTATGCTTTAATTTATGGTTTTTTTACTTAATGGGTGCATTACTATGAGAATTGGAATGGGGAACATAGGTTTTCTCAAATTGATGAATTTTTGGCTTGGTAATGGCATTAACCCTAATCCACTTTGTAAATTTTGTTTTGGACGTGGATAATTTCATAATTCAACTTATTTATGAACCCATTGCATTGCAGTACTGGATAATTTCTTAAAATGGATTTGAAAGACCCTTGGTGGCCATGGTTTTGGATTTTAAATGAAACTTGGAAGTCTAATGGTTACATGGATTGGTTTGGCATGATTATATAAGATTGCAAGCATAAATCTGTATGACGATACCAAGTGGTAAATGCATTAATATAAGACTCCTGGGTTAATGGTTGGTATTATGTGCAAACTATTTTAATTTGGGCTCAAAGAAAATTATGTAGCTCACCGTGAAGGTGTAGTCCCGGGGGAACTAACACTGGAAACCACGTTTTCCGGCATGGGTATCTATATAACCGTGTTCTTGGTTCACACATTATATTATATTTTGGTATGGATAGAGCCTTAGTGTCTTTAGCCCTTCATTCGAATTTCTCGGTTCGTGTGGCTAACATGCACTGTGGCCCTTTCAGCAGGTGGAGTTGAACCCTTATAGCCCGTGGGTGCCTTTAGGATGGAACGAGCTGCATTGTTCAAATTAATGGTTTAAACTCTCATGTTCATGACCCTTGTCACTATCTCGATATCATATATATGCATATAAGTATTGTGCATATGTTTTGACTGGTTATTGGTATTGGCATTATTTTATCACTTTTCTTGATTTACATGCCAGTACTTGCCCCACTGACCGTCCCCGGACGCTACATCATTTCATGATGTAGGGTCCAAAGGGTTTTCTATTGCTCCTCTGCAATATTAGGTGATTCAGTATTCTTGTGGATCTACTGTGAAGTGGTGAGCCTCCATCTTCCAGAAGATCGGTCATTTCATTATTTCTAGTACTATCTTATTACTTTTGGGATTCCTTTTGTCATAGTTAGAGGCATGTCCCGACTTAATTTGATATTCTAATTTTAGAGGCTTTTGTGGACAAGTGTGGGTTAGTTATTGGTTTTGATTCATAGAGTTTACATTTGATTATCTATCCTTTTTATTACTATTTGGTTGGCTTTTGTTGTATTCTTTTATTGTGTTCTGGATGTTAGGCTAAGTAGGTGGTCTTCGGCTTACGGTGGGCTTGAGATACCCATCATGACTAGGCCCTGGTTCGGATCGTGACATCCCAAGAGACCCCCTTGCTAGTATCTTTCTCTGAGTACCACATCAATGCCAAACCCATTAGTGAACTGAAAAAAAATCTTTATCTTAAGACCATTACTTTGCCCTATAACCGCTAGCTTGTCAAGGTAGGCCTTCAAGTGGGAATGAGAATTTTCGGACTCATCATATAATGGAAAGTTCAATTCCCTAATTCTATCCATTTTTTATTCCCCTGATTTGGACACCTTATTCATCTCAGGATATTGAGATGACCTTGCCTTATAGTTAGAAACCTGTCCTTTTGTCTCATTTTCCGTGCCCATCTCCATCAACCCATTGAGTGTTTTCTACAGTGCAATTGAATACAGACTTAAAAACACTTGTGCATCACACTCAGGCATAGTGAGGTCTTTAATATAGGAAACTCGTTAATGTAGGTGGGAATAATAAAGACAGTTTCACATAAAGGCTCTGGAAAACCTGGTGGCATATCAGCTGAACCATGAAGATTAGTCATTATTCCCCCGATTCTTACTATTTTCCTTTCCATACTTTTGATGCATGACTCAAACAGAGTAAATTTATCTTGATGCAACTCCAAACTCCCATGCGCAGCTTCAATATTGATAAGGTTGATAAACATTGCTTGACTAGCCAATTCTGATGTTCAACTTTAGTCAACCTTAGAAAAATAGACTCATGATTAGGAGAAAATAAAGTATGCCCGGGAGTCTAGAATGAATATTCTATTTATTTGAAAATAATAAGTTATACTTATTCAAAGTGAATCAAAGTTATGAGAGCTCTATATGACTTAGAGGTTGGAAAACTAGGGTACAACATGAATATAACAATAATGATCGATGTCATGATAGGGATGATAATATGTAAATATTGAAAGCCTTAGGAAGAGGATATTCTAAAATTATGAGTTGCCCACGATGTTATAAATAGGTATAGAACCCCCTATCAAAGCAAGAGTTGAATCAAGAGATGATAAGTATTCTAACAAATATTTTAGAAGACAAAATTGAGTCAGGAGGATAAATAGAGGAAAGTTTTGAATAAGCCCTAAGAGTGTGTTGTAGGGCCCTAACATGATAAAAATTTGAAGAGTAAAGAACTCTAAAGTGAGAAACACTAAGAGCAAGGAGTAACTAATATAGGAATAAAAATAACAAGGTAGGCAAGTTATTAACTATAAATAAGAATTAAACACATAGAAAATAAAATTATATGTCCATGTGGGGGTCGTGAACCCCTTTGGACGCTGCAAGATTTCACTAATTTATATTCAGCGCATCAAGGGTGCCAAGACATCTTAAGCTGAATGGGACGCATATTTTTTAGTAAAAGAATATGCAACCACGATTTAAAGGATAAGAGTGGCTTCATGACACGGTTTCCTCAAGTGGAAAATTCTAGAGTTGGAAAGCTCATGACTGCCGATGCACAGTTGTCGATTGATTAATGAGGCACTTCCAGCAAGGACGTTTTAGGAATGAACGTTCTTGCAACCATGCAACCTTTCTCAAAATAAGAAAATAAGGTTTCAAGTGGAGGGAGAAATAAGAAGAATGACAATTAAAATATAGCAATAAACACATAGCACATAATAAAGGTAGTAACATAATGAAAAGAATGATTATTAAAACAAATTATGAGATGAACAACTAAACATGCTAAATCATCAAAAAGAAATTAAAAATGTACATGTAAGTAAACCTAACTAAACCTTAATTAATATAAGTTTTAATAACTAGATGATTGGTTATAAAGAAATTCTTATTTAAAATAAAATAAATAAATTGACAGAACTCTATTACTCTCTAATCAATACTAATCTAGGTGATAAAAGATGTTAGGATGCAAACTTAGTTTTTGATTTAAACTAAGTAAAAAACAAGTCTTGATTGTACTTAATATACCAATTTAAATAGCTGGGTGATAAAATTTATTTTTGAATAAATAAACAAATTAGCAAAGATTCAATGTTTACCTAATTAATACAAAACTGCGTAATATATAGTTCAAATATGCCAACTTATTTTTTCAAAAGACGAATAAGACAATATTAAAATTTCATATAAACGAGAAGACAGAACTTGAGCCAAATATGTAAAAAAAATAAAATTATTGACTTAAATTAACTAAACTATCCAAAAGAAATAAAGAGATAAAAAAAGGACATGGTAATAAATTAAGTTAATAAAGTGAACTTTTCAACTTGAATAAAAAGTTTTAAGGAAAAAAAAACCATGTTTTTTGCTTTTATAAGGACGATGCCACAATATTATTAATCACGCTCTTTCACCTTAGCAATAATTTTATTTAGAGGACAACCTTAAATTAAAATAATAATGTTATAAAATTTTAAAGACAAGTAAAAATTTTGAGTTTTGAAATATAAACACATAAGAATATTTATATATAGATAAACATAATCTTCATTTTTTCAGAAAAAAAACTTTGATAAGTGATACTCCTGAGAAATGTGTCGACCTAATTTGAAACATGAGAATTAGACCTCGTAATTCCTTTAACTTTTATACTAACTATAGGTTTGGAGATAGCAGTTGTGTAGTTAAAATTTTAAAAACATTGTCTAGTTCAAGTTGTAGAGGAAGAATCGAACAGTGATTTTGACGAAAAAAGAATTAAACAATTGGTGTTGTGTAAAAAATATTTGCATAAATGAAGGCAGTAAAAAGTTGAGAATTCAGGATTAGGAAGAAGGTACATGACAAGTAATATCCCGACCCCCTTCCCAAGTAGTCCCTTCATATTTAGTATAACATTAATGACATTGTTCATACATCAACTAATACAAGGCTATATTAATGAAAAAGAGAGAGATCAAAATCAAAGAATTGAATTGGACATTCCACAGTAACTCTCCTCCCCAGGCAACTCTTCTAGCTGAATCACATATACTAATAAGGTTCTTGTAAAGCATAAAGAGAAAGAAACACACAGAGACCACACACATGTGCATAAGGCTTTACAATATCTATTTATGACCCGATCTCTTTAAGCTTTTTACTAAATAAATTTCAATCATGACATTCAAATTAACACACTTAATATATGTTGAGCAAAGAAGAAAAGTGTATCATTATACCGTTACTTTGAGGAAAGTTAATAGAACAGACATATAGCAATTGACTTAAAATTAAGTATGTGTAGTCAACACAAAATATATATTTTACTTGAAACAATACAAGCATATTGAGGTTTTATCCCTAGGAATATAACGCATGCAAGTTGTATATGCTAACATTCAACACTTACATAATTAAGAAGATATACCTATTTAGTAGAAAAATAAATAAAAATCCAAAACCAGCAATGAATAATAACAACAGACACAAGAGACGTATTAAAATCAACACTTTCGAACAAACAAAATAGATTGATGTTATCTGTCGTATGAGTGAGAGTATCAAAGTTTATGTGTCAAGTCTAGGTGAAAAAAAGTGGGAGTGGCTATATCATGTTTGAGAAAAATAGTAGAGTAGAGACTTGTTTTTATATAGCGAATTGAAAGTTACTAGGAAATCGAATAAGATTTCCATCGATACCAAATTAGCCTAATTTCGACACTCGGTGAAGGAGTTATGACATTTTAAGTTGACAGTGTGCCACCTGGACAGTCGCCACGTCATGGAAGTGGTTAAATTCATAATTATCATTTTCCAGTGGACCTCCTCAATATTGGCGCATCGCAGAGAGGTCAATTTTCCCGTTTGTTAATTTTCAGTAGTCCAATGCTATAGTGGCACGATACGCTAAAGGTCAAAATGACATTTCTATGGGTCACCATGATGGTAGCGCATCGCGTTGAAGTTTCAGGACCCAATTGTCAAAATCCAGTGGGACAAAGCAATAGCTTCACATCACGGAGGCACCCGATTTTCCAATCATCAAATTCTAGTGAGCCACCGCGATAGTGGCGCGTCGCAGTGGCCCAATAAATCGGGACCCCAGTTGCATCTTTTCAGCTTTGTTTAGGGGTTTAAAAGGGGTATTTTGGAATTTTTACAAGCCCCCAAACCGTCCAAAACACAAGATTTATTATATCCTAAGGCATTTTATGCTTATTTCATCCATTCTTTCTTAAAAGAAAATCCTAGACCATCAAAGCTCCTTCTCCAAGAAATTCAAATTCTCCATACATTCTCTAAGGAAGCTTAAAATTGAGCGATCCCAGGGCAAGGTAATCAAGAACTCAATAGGAATCCAAAATTCAAGGTTTCTTCATCTAATCATGCAACAAGGTATGTAGGGTTTATGAACAAGGATCTCTTTTCATCATTGTGTCCAAAACTTGTTTAAATTTCAAAGTTGTATGATTTTATATGACTTCCCATGAATTTGAAATTAGGGTTCATACCCAATGTTGTCATTTACAAGATTATGAGATTTCAAGTGAATTATAAGTTGAATTACATGTTTGTTTTTATATTTTCATGCTTATTGCAGTAAGTTCCAAATTTTGAGATGAATTATCATTGTTTTTATTATCAAGCATGATTATTATGATATTTGACATGAGTTTGATACATAGGTTTTAATACCTAAGTTTATATGTTGAGATTTGAGAAAAATGATGCTTTAAGCACCTTATGAGCTAATTATATCAGATTTACGATAAAATTTTGATCTTTTGATCCTCAGATTTATTTTAGAATTCACTTTTCAGATTATTACAAATTTTATCAGATGAATGAATAATTGATTTTAGATAAACCCTTATGCTAGTTTTAAAGTGGATTTCCAACAGAATGAGTGTAGAAAATAAAAAAGGAAGTAGTATTTAGCACCGAGCGGGAAGTGTGGGTTTAGCGCATCCTACTTCCACAGAACTACGTAGCCAATGTAGGTACAGACTATAAGATTATTCCCTCTTTTATGTCGATGATAGTTTTAGATGTGATCACTTAGCTCATGTTATACCCTCTATCAAGAGTATGACACCTCTCCCAAACGTGAGGTCTCTTCCTTAGGAGGACGAGATGTTGGACTCCATGTTAACTCACATGATTTATGTCAGTTAAGAGAACCTCCATGTAAATTAAAATATATGTTTCAGACCCTGCTAATCAAAGTAAAAGAATGAAAGAAATGCTTTTAGAAAACTAAGTGTAAAGGCTCACAGTTTTATTCAGAATATGCTTTAAGAAAGACAATAGCTTTAGATTTTAGTTTTCAGATTTCAGATTTAGAGTGAGCTCTTTTATACTTGGACAATATGATTTAAAGACAGAGATTTAGTACAGCTTTTAGAACTAAATATTATGGCTCACAAAATTTATAAAGTATGTTTTGGTTTGTATTGCTGCATATTTCAGTATTTTAGATACTCCAGCTTACGTGAGTCATTTACATTTAGCATGCATTGTTTTATAAATGATGATTATGAGATGATGTTTTACTTATACAAATCACCCCAATATACTCAGTACATCCTCAAAGTATCGATCCACATATACGTCTATGTGTTATATTATCTTATAATGTAGGTATAGATTTTCAGTGTCAGCAGTATGAGTAGTTCGAGCATCTTCATCTACATTCGATAGTTGGTGAGTCCTCATAGTTTGGGGACTTATTCATTTCAGATTTTGTAGTTTATCAGTTTAGAAAATTTAGCATTTCCTTTCAGACAGTTCGAGTTAGCTGGAGGTTTGTCCCAGTGACTCTCTAGTATTAGTAGTAGAGGCTTGTCAGACTACTAGTTTTGATACAGATTATTCAATTTTGATATTTCAGACGTTATGTTCAGATTATTCTCAGATATTACAAATAGTTTCCATATTTTCGCATGACTTTTATGTCTATATTTGTATTATTATAACATTCAGGCTCAGTAGTATGCAAACATGATTAGTTTAAGGCTACTCATAGTATTGGGCACCGTGTAACATCTCGAGATCAGATTTTGGGGCGTTACAAACTTGGTATCAGAGCCTAAGGTCTTTAAGAGTCCTAGGAAGTCAGACAAGCCATGTTACGTAGAGTCTTGGTCATAGGTGTGAAGCGCACCACATTTATGAACAAAAGGCTATGAAATGTTCTAAGGAAATCATCTTTTTCTTTCATGGTCTATCGTGCTTATAGTATCTCTCTATGCTTCTAATTCGTGATTTCACGTGATAGTTGAAAATACCTCCTCATTGGGCTAATGCCTGTAGAAATGATAACCAGCCATCTCAGCTTGTTGATCCTTTGAATAATGTATCACATGCAGAGTTTTGGGTTGTGTTTTAGGCTTTAGCCTAAGCTGTGATAGCTAATGTTCAGGGAAACCATCAGGATGCAATCCCACCTCAGCAAGATGGGGAGTTATCCGCAGCTAAAATTTAGGATTTTATGAGAATAAACCCGGTAGAGTTCTTTGGGTCGAAGGTAGGTGAGGGCCCACAGTTTTATCTTGATGAGGTAAAGAAGATCACTAGAATTATGCATGTTTTTGAAGAGGAGAGTGTAGAATTGGCATCCTATAGGCTGAAGGATATTGCATATAACTAGGTAGTGATGTGGAAAAAGAGTAAAGGGGAGAATGCAGCTCCCATGACTTGGTAGATATTTCAAGATGCGTTTCTAGATAAGTTCTTCCCACATGAGATAATAGAACCTAAGATAGAAGAGTTTATGAACCTGAGGCAGGGCTCGATGACAGTGAAAAAGTATTGCCTTAAGTTTAATCAGTTGTCTAAGTACGCCCCTGATCAGATGGCTAACCCTAGGTCAAGAATGAGTAAGTTCATGACTAGAGTATCTAGATTGGTGGTCAAAGAGTGTAGGACTTCCATACTTATTGGAGACATGGATCTTTCTAGATTAATGATGAATTATCAGCAGATTGAGGCAGAGAAGTTGAAGGGAAGTAAGAGAGAAAATAAGAAGGCTAGAACAAGACAGTTTGATTATGGTCAGAATAGGTCTGGAGGAGGAAATCATTCACATTTTTAGAATCGTTCAACCATGACAGCACCATCTTCACAGCTAGTGCTCCTACTCTTAGAGATAGATAGTAGCAGTAGGGTAAGTCTTCTCTGTCTATATCCTAGAGTAGTGTGGGTGGTAGGCCCAATTATCTTACGTGTACTAAGTGTGGTAAGAATCATCCTGGTGAATGTTTGGTTGGTCAAAAAGGCTATTTTGGATGTGGTAAGTTGGGTCATAGCATTAGATATTGTCCGCATGCTAAGCAAGGAAATAGATATGACCATCCCCAGACTCAGGCTACTAGTGCACCATCTTCTTTAGGTCGGCCAGTTCCTCCTCAGGCGCATCATCTAGTACCAGTGACAGTTAGAGCCAAAACCAGTTCTATGCTTTACCATCTTGACAGGAGCAGAAAGATTCACCAGATATGGTTATGGGTATGCTTTATGTCTTTCATCTTGATTTTTATGTGTTGTTAGACCCTGGGTCAATTTTCTCTTATGTGATCCCATTAGTTGCAATAAATTTTGAGATATGTTCTGAAAAGATCCCTGAGCTTTTCTTGGTTTCTACTCCAGTAGGTGAGTCAGTTGTTGCCAAACAGATTTATAAAAAGTGTCCAATCACTGTTCTTCATAAAGACATGTTAGCAGACCTAATAAAGTTAGATATGGTTGACTTTGATCTTATCCTTGGTATGGATTGGCTCAACTCTTGTTATGCTTCTATAGACTATCGCACCCGTGTGGTGAAATTTCAGTTCCCAGATAAGCCAGTCTTTGAGTGGTCAAGTAATTCAGTGTCTCCCAAGAGTCATTTTATATTTTACCTTAAGGCTAGAAAGTTGATATCCAAAGTTCGCATTTATCATCTAGTTCGAGTCAAAAACACAAAGTCTAAAACTCTAACACTTCAGTCCATCCGAGTGGTCAACAAGTTCCCTGATGTTTTTCTAAATGATCTCTTAAGGGTACCTTCCTATAGAGAGATAAAATTTGGTATTGACCTTCTCCTGGATACTCAACCTATTTATATCCTTCCTTACCGTATGGCTCCCGCAGAGCTTAAGGAGATGAAGGAGAAACTCAAAGATCTTCTAGATAAAGGTTTCATGAGGCCTAGTATTTCTCCATAGGGTGCTCCCATCCTATTTGTGCAAAAGAAAGATGGTTCTTTGCATATGTGCATCGACTATCGTCAGCTAAATAAATTTACAATCAAGAACAATTATCCTCTTCCTAGAATCGATGACTTATTTGATCAAATCCAAGGTGCAAGTTATTTCTCAAAGATAGACCTTAGATCCGGCTATCATCAGCTTAAGGTAAGGGAATTTGATATTCCAAAAATAGCTTTCAGAACTCGTTATGGTTATTTTGAGTTTCTAGTCATGTCCTTTGGATTAACCAATGCCCCAGCAGCCTTCACAGACTTGATGAATAGAGTGTTCAAATAGTATCTTGACATATTTGTCATAGTGTTTATAGATGATATCCTTGTCTACTCTTATAGTGAGGATGATTATGTAGACCATCTCAAAATTGTGTTGCAAACTCTTAAAGATCATTAGTTGTTCGCCAAATTCTGCAAGTGTGAATTTTGGCTAAGATCAGTAGCCTTTCTTGGTCATATTATTTCTAGTGAGGGTATTAGAGTTGATCCCCAAAAGACAGAAGCCGTAAAAAATTGTCCTAGACCTATCTCTCCATCAAACAGTAGAAGTTTCTTGGGTCTAGCTGGTTATTACAGATATTTTGTTGAGGGTTTCTCATCTATTGCATCCCTTATGTCTAGATTGACCTAAAAGAGGGTTAAGTTACAGTGGTTTGATTCCTGTGAGAAGAGTTTTCAAGAGTTGAAGACTCGACTTACTTCAACCCCAGTCCTAGCATTACCCAATGGTACAGATAGTTTTATAGTGTATTGTGATGCCTCCAGAGTTGGTTTAGGTTATGTTTTGATGCAGAGAGGTAAGGTCATAGCTTATGCCTCTAGATAGCTTAAGCTTCATGAAAAAAACTACCCAACCCATGATCTTGAATTAGCTACTGTGGTGTTTGCTTTGAAAATCTGGAGACATTATCTTTATAGTATGGACGTTGACATGTTCATGGACCACAAGAGCTTGCATATGTGTTTACCCAGAGGGATTTGAATCTCCATCAGAGAAGGTGGTTAGAATTGCTGAAAGATTATGAAATGAGTGTGTTATACTATCTGGGCAAGGCTAATGTAGTGGCAGAAGCCCTTAGTAGATTGTCTATGGGCAGTGTTGCTCATGTGGAGAATAATAAGAAAGAGTTAGCTCAAGAAGTACATTGATTAGCCAGATTGGGTTTTAGATTAGTTGATTCCACCAAAGGAAATATTTGGGTTTAGAGTAGTTCCGAATCTTCCCTAGTTTTAGAAGTGAAAGAGAAGCAAGTTAAGGATCCTAGTTTGGTCAAACTGAAGGAGTCAGTTAAAGACCAAAAGATAGAGGTTTTCTCCCAAGGGGAAGATGGTGTGTTGAGATACCAAAGTAGATTATGCGTGCCTTGTGTTAATGATTTGAAACAGCAGATTATGTTGGAAGCATATGGTGCGCGTTATTCTATTCATCCAGGTGCCACCAAGTGTACCGCGACTTACGAGAAATATATTGGTGAAGTGATATGAAAAGATATATACCAAATTTTGTAGCCAAGTGTACAACTTGTCAATAGGTTAAGGTAGAGCACCAAAGACCTAGTGGTATATTGCAAGAGTTTGGTATCCCTACTTAGAACTGGGAAGAGGTAAATGTGGATTTTGTGACTGGTTTACCCTATTGCGTCATCATCATGATTTGATTTGGGTTATTATAGATAGATTGACTAAGTCAGCACATTTCTTACCAGTTCACACGTCTTATACAGTTGAAGAATATGCTAAGTTACATATTCGAGAGTTAGTCATATTTCATGGAGTTACCTTGTCTATCATCTCAAATAGGGGTACTTATTTAACCTCTCAGTTCTGGAGAGCATTTCAGAAGGGTCTTGGTACTCAAGTTCATCTTAGTTTAGCTTTTCATCCGCAGACAGATGGCTAGGCAGAGAGGATCATCCATACCTGTCATGTCTCAAATCCTATTTGGGCGGACTGGCACCCGTAATCGAGGAGGCCCGGGAGAACCAGCTCATAACCTTATACTTCCCATGCATACCTCTATGACAACCCAAAATTCGAATAGCATCATGTCGCATGTAAAAGAAAATAATCACCTGTATAAGCTCGAGCACACATATATATGTATATACAATACTTGGCCATTGGAGCCATCACGTCTATTAACAAAATACCACCTTGACTGTACATTAGATCTACAAAGCCTCTAGACAATACACAGAGTTTAACTAAGGTCGGGACACACCCCTCTATATAACTACCTTCTATACAATACCAAAAGTGACTGGATATGACACGGAAAGCCCCGAAGCAAACTGGAGCTCACCAAAAGCAGCTGGATATCTAGCTCCTACTTGTACGGTGTATGAGCTGAGGTACCTGTGCCTGCAGCATGAAATACAGGTCCTCCGTGGGGGACGTTAGTACAAAATATGTACTAATTATGTAAAGCTGTAGATAAACAAGTGAATAAATTGTAATAGGAGTGGACCACACTTACTAGAACTTGTGACAACCTGTACATTGTATTTATTCAATCACTTTACCTTCGTTCTTATTATCTTTTTAATCATTACTGTACTGTACTGTGACCATTAGGCTGCCTCCAGTACATATCAACTGGGATCGACCCATGATAGGCTTATGCCCTTGGGATACCACCCATAAACACATAAATAGGGATCGACCCATGATAGGCTTATGCTTCTGGGATACCACCCGATAAGAGAGAACTTCCATCACTTAGTTCAATTAATCTTTGAGATTGTTATTTCGGTCGCCACCGTATTTTTGATACTTTGAAACAATGATGCATCAATAAGAGACATATAAATAGACCATCAATGCAATAACAATGAAGTAAGAACTCATTGGCACATCAATGAAGTGTTTTGGAGTCATCAATTCTATAACAATGAAGTAGGAACTTATTGGTATATCAATGAAACATTTTGGAGTCATTAATAGCACATGGATCTTGTTTGAGTAACTAGATACCTTCTGACATTCATTAGTGCAATAAACATGTAAGATTTGGAAGACAAGTAAGTATTAGAATGTCTTGATATCTTGTAGGGTGGAAACAAGTTCATTGGTAACGTAGGACATCATACAAAACCATTATGGATCACATGA